>NW_010428057.1:0-27727 GCF_000710305.1 Buceros rhinoceros silvestris | reverse complement strand
AGCCCCCAGCCCCAGAGAGGAGAGAATCGGCTCATGGCAGCTCAGAGGAATCCAATTTTGCTGCGGCCAGGAGCTGCCCCCCCTGCTGCTAATGAAGTGGCTTTAATTAGCAGCCTAATAGCAAACTCTTAATTTGCCCAACAGCCAGTTGAAAGGATGGGGACCCCACTAAGCCAGGGCTGGCAACAGCTCCAAGGGCTTAAAAGGGACAGGCCCTGACTGGCTGGCCCCAGCTCCGGAGGGGTCCTGCAGGACGGGGCGGAGGAGCAGGGCTGCGAGAGCTACGTGGAGACAGGCCCTGCTGTGCCAGCCGCACCCAGCCCCAGCCGGGTTGTCTGGGGTGAGGGAGAGCCCGGGTGCCTCATCCTCCCACTCAGGATGCTCCAGCTCCCGCCTCCCCCCTCCACAAGCCTGTGGCTCTCCCTGGAAGCACCAACCACATCCTCTTGCCAGCCAGGAGCCCTCCACAGCCTGCCAGCATTCAGCTGTTTCCAGGGTGGGCACTTGCTCGAGAGCTCCTGTCTTGCTCAGACTTGGTTTCTCTGGGCATTGCCTTTACCTTTGTGCAGGTGTGCTGAGTGGCTGCAGAGATCTCAGTGACAGGGCCACAGTGTGGGGAGACCTGCAAGAAGCCATGGTCCTTTGGGGAATGGTCCTGTTTTGTTCCCAGAGCAACAGGGTGAAGTTCCATTTATTGGACATGCCCATGGGTGAGATGACCTGGCAGGATAAGGACATGCAGCCTGCAGGTACCAGTCATGCCCTAAGCACCCCCAGAACTCACCCCAAGCCCTGTGCTGAGACAGGGCAAGGCAGCAAACCTGGGACAGGATAAGCCAGGCCATGCTGTGTCCCACAGCCATGCCCCCACTGGTCATCGGGGTACACGGCTTGTTTCTGGGTCCAGCATGCGGATCAGAATGTGCCTAGTCCAGCAGACTGCCACAGCGAGAGGAGGAAGCAGCAGCAGACATCTCCCCCATCCCACCCCCATCCTGAGCCATCTCAGCAAGTATCCACCTAAAAACCCTCCTGGAGCTTCCCAGCTCCTCTGCACTGAAGCCTTTACTTGCTTCCAAGCCCAGTGCCCAGCCCTGCAGCCACAACCGCCCTGCAGCCACACAGCCTGATGCTGGGGGCTGAGCAGGAACATCCTCAGGATGCTGCTCCAAACCAGCTGGGTGGTCACTGCCTTGATTTAGGGAGTAAATTTGGGTTACTGCCACTGGTTCCCAGCAGCAGCTGGCATGTTGGGAGCAGAGGTTTAGCAGAGGATGTACAGGTGAGAAACAAGTGCTGGGGAGCAAGCGGGGTGGGGGGAGAAGGAGGAGGAACAAAGCCTGAGGTACCAGTTAAGGGTCACCAGGGAGCTGGATTAATTGGAGACACCCCTGTGACCTGACCCTTTGATGGTGGCACACGATAAGACAAGAGACTAGTGCTGGGAAGAAACAGTCGCTGCTCTGTGCTGCAAGGGAGCTCATCTCTCCCATTCACAGATGTCCCCATTCCTCCCCTGCCTCCGTGCAAGGACTCCCTGGCTGAGACACCTCCCATGGCTGGGAGCCCAGAAACCACCTTCAACCCCTCCCACTGCTACTGCCGGCAGCTCCCGTCCCACTCTCACCTGGCTGCTGACCCGGAACCCAGACGCAGCACTGGGGCTGTCCCCTGCCAGGGCTCCAGGCCGTGGGATGCTCATGCGCCTCCTCCCGAGGCATCCTGCACACAATGCCTGGGGCACGCAGAGAAACCCGGGAGGACCGGGACAGCCAGAGCAGGACAAGCCAGTCCCAGCACACACTCTGCACACAGCGATGGCATCTGCCAAGGCCAGGAGGAGGGAGATGCTGTTGGGAGCCCCGTGCTTTCCCAAGGGCTTCCCCTGAGCTGATGGTGTGGTGCTGTGCAAGGTCCCAGCAGAGCTGAGCTGCCCATGCTGTGGTCAGAGGCAGGATCCACCTGGCTCCGAGGAGCTTGTGTGAGGGGAAGGACAGACGCAGCCCTACAGCAATGGCAGAGCACCTGGTGCCTCCCTGTCCAGCTCCCGAGGCCCAGGCAGTGGCAGCCATACACCATTCGTGCAGAACCCACACCAAAGGCACAAAACTCTCACAAAAAAGTGCTCTAAGGATTTCCGCAGGACTAGGGGCAGGGAAGTGGCAGCAGGGAAGACTCACTGGGAGAGTCCACCCCAAGAAGGGATGGAAATCTCTTAGAGAGGACATGGTCTTCAGTGCTGCCTGTTGGTGTTTGCCCAGCACCACCTAGTCCAAACTAAAACAAAGCCCACAAGGAAGCAATAAGCTTGTGAAATAAGCTCAAATAAGCGTTGGCAAGAAGGTGCATTGCTTAGCAGCCACTGCCCCCCTTTCCTGTGCTGGAGGAGAGGGAATGCACAGCACAGGCACAGCAGGCAGAGCTGCTCGCAGACATCTCCGCAGCTCTAAATGTCAGAGCAGTTTGCCAGTGCTGCCCTTCTGGAGTTGACACTGCAGAAATGGAGACAGTAGGCTCCCCTATTCACATCCTCCTTGGAGAAGCCTTCCTTGATCTGCCTTTGTAAATGCCAACAAGGTGCTCTGGGCGTGGCACAAGGAGTTTTGGACACATCAGCTGCGTGATGTTAACAAGTGGCTTGAGTTTCTGAACACCACAGTGGCCTCCAGAAGAAACTCGGTGGCGTCCCTAGTGAAAGCCCTGCTCAGGCTGCTGTTCTCTGCCATGTTGCACTGGAAAGCCCATCTGACTGTTCTTCAGCTGCGAGAAGCCGAGACCTTTCCAAGCCTGGGTTTTCCTGGTCATGCCCCTTATTCAACTTCAGTGGTCCCCAGCCCATCAGCCCCACAGCTCAGCAACCTCCCTGTGGTTTGGAGACTTCTAGCTGCTCCTACCAGCCAGGTGCCTGTCAGCAAAGCATTTTGGAGACAAAACTCAGGATGGGAGGTAATGCTGGTGGGAAACAAAAAGTGTCTCTTCAAGACAGAATGAACGTGCATTGAAGCTCTCTTAGGACAAAGCAAAGTGTACAAAGTGTACAAAGCAAAGGTACTCACATGCATGTGCTGCCAGCAGCTTCTCAGAAGAATGTCACATCCCTGTCCATCAGATGGCCTTACCTGTTCTCACCAAGGAAGAATCAGCCAGCAAAGCACAGACTGACACCTCGGATTTTTGCAGCCCATGTTAGATTTGCATGGAATAGGAGACAGACGCAGGATCTTACTTTCCCCTGCTAGTCTTCTCCCCAGCAGCACAGGTGCCTTCCTTCTGGGACAGTGTCCTGGGCCATAGATGAAGCAACTTACACACTTGGAAAACAGCAATCTTCAGCAGGCACAGCTACATAGAGCACCAGGCTCTCAAGCCCAGGAGTGCCATTTTCTTCCTCTCAGACACTGATTAATTTCCACACCCTCCTGGATGCCGCATGGAGGGAGCTCCAACGCACACAGACTTTGAACAACCGGGGCCAGGACACTGCTGGGGCCAGGTGCAGCCCATACCCTGGGGTCTGCCAGGACAGGGGGACAGCTCGCCCACAGAAATCAAAGGCAGCACTAGAGCATGTCTATCTGCTCAGGGCTTTTGTTTCCCTGGTCATGGTGCCTCCTCTGCTGAGAGCTCGCCATCCTCACTCTCTTCAAACCAATGCAGCACCACCCAAATGCTGAATTCATCCTAAACATTCTGTAAGAGTTACATTAATTCTAACCTAGCAGGTCTAAACTGGCCAATTTCCTCTTTCCAAAAACTAGCTTATGCTCTTGGAAGTGTGTATATAATAAAATAATAATAATACAAAAAAACACCCAAGAGATTTCATTTTAAAGCTGTAGGCTGATCAAGTGCTGTTAATTTGAAGCTATGGTAAACATTACTTTCCTCCTTCATTTGAAGTGGAGAGAAGGCACACATTTTTAAACAGAAAGGGTAATTAACCACTGAATCTATTTAAGATAAGCTATCTGGTGTTCATTCTTTTCCAGGGGAAATTTACAATTGAGATTGCTTTTCTTTCTCAAAGACTCTCTTTAGTACTTGAGTTTTTGGATGTGATGCCAGAATTCCTGGGAGAAGTTTTCTGGCCTGTGCCCTGCAGCACAGCACTGTCCCAGTCCTAGAAATCTGGAATAAATACTCTGATCCTCGACTTTAAACATCAAGGAGAAGGACTAGCTAAGAAATAGCTAGAGACAACCCACAAGGATAACCTGTTTCTCGCAGGACTGGGTGGTATACGTGTTTGGGTACACAGAGAGACCTGAGACTGTGAGTACGAAAGTAAGGGTGTGCTGGCAGTCACCGGTTGTTTAAGTCAAGCTGCACCCTGCGATACAGACCTATCCAAAACGATGGGTGAAGCCTGCCACTGCAATGCCTCTTCCGAATCTATTACTGGTGGGAAGGAAAGCGCAGGCAGGGAACACAAAAGGTTAAAGTGGTGTAAATATACGTATACGTAAAACACCCAAACCCTTGGCAAACAAAGCACGCAGCTGCTGGGAACCCTGTCACAAGGAGAGACTGGGATTGGAAGTGACAGAACCCTGCTCCCAGCGCTTCAGAAAAGCGGGAGCCTTCGCAATCTCCAGTCCCCTGCTGGCTCCCAAGAATGGAGCCAGCAGGGAGAGAGACAGCAGGAGTGCAGAGTTTGTTTTCTGACCACCCCAGGAGTCAGGATCTTAAAACTGCGGTGGCCTTTGTTTTAAGAAGAGCTGTTAAATAAAACGGAAAGATCCAAGGCTGCTATCCGAGGAGCATTTTTAAAAGAAAGGTATTCTGAGGGCAAGGGTGCTTCCATTAAAATTCGGGCGAGCTGCAAGCGTGACAGCATCCCCAGCCATGGAGCTGCGTGGCGGTGCTGCGATATGTCAATTACTCACTCATTATTGAACAGCAGGATTCTGATTAGCTTATAAAACAAATTTGTGCTTCTCCTACCAGGATCTTGCAACAGTACCCAGAAAACACAAAGTCTTTATAGCTTTTTCCCCCACTCTTTAATGGGCAGGATGGCTCCAGCTCTTCTGTCACATCCATCCTCTGGCTTACAGGGTGGACTCATCTGCCTCAGCCAGAGGCCATCAGCTATGAATGGACAGTTTGTTAATTAAAAAGTATGCTGTGGTTTTACGAACAAGTGCTTTTTCCAACTGCCAAAGCAGTCTTCTATGCTGCATTCATGAACGAGCGGCAGCTCTGAGGTGGGACTGGCTACCACAGACTCCGTGTGTCCTGTGAAGCTGCATCTACCCAGGCCTTGGGGCAAAGCTGTCCAGTTTATGGCCACAGCAGTTACAGGTGTTTGTGCCTCGAATGTCGAGTGCACTTGTAAGCAGAAGTGTGACTCACATACACGGGGCTGAGGAAGATACAGGCTTGATATTTTGATGCTGTCCTCCACCCCAAAAGGAAAACAGGAGAGATTCACAGCTTAATCTTTGTATTTGTATTTAAGTTATTTTCTGAACAGTTAAAAAAAAAAAAAAAAAAAAAAAAAAAAAAAAAAAAAAAAACAAAACAAAACCACACTGTTACCATGATCCTAGCTCAAGTGAACATTAGTACATTAACTACACATCACCGTAACATAATCACAAAATTCAAAGCACTCATTACTTAAGAATCCAGATAACAAATATAGCAGAGTAACAAACAGAAAACTCTGGAGAAACCATGTTCTTTCTCACCTCTCCCACTTCCACGCCCACCTCGGCCTGAGCAGGCAGGAGTGATGCAGCACAGGCTGGTCTGGCAGGCATGCAGCTCTCCTGAACGCAGTGATGCAAAATGACTGGGAGAAATGGGATCTGTTACACTTTGCTGAGGTCCACATGATTTTTCTGCCATGCTAACACTGGCTAGGCTGAGCCCTGCAATGCCTCGCTTGATCAAGACAAAGTAGCCGAAAGCAAAGCTTTACGCTCAAAAGCAGCTCCAGATTTTCACATTAAATTGCCCTAGAATTCTCAGCTAGCTCCTTGTAAAAGCCACTGCAAACAGCCCGGGACAGGCTGGCCTGCCTTCCTCCTGCACGTGGAGCTTTGCTCAGTCATAACACAGTGCGCGAGTGCCAGCAGATAAAAAGACACTTTGCCTGTAAAGGCAACAAATTGTTATTTGCCACACTGGTTCGAGCAGAGCTGCTCTGTGATGAAGACTGGTATTTCATGCTGATTTTCTGGCCACAGATGCATTTGGCTCCTGCTTGAGCAGAAATGAGGGTATCTTTTAGGGTGACAAGCTACTAAAAAAAGGGACTTACTTAGGAGTTGGCTAGAATGTCTTAAGGGATTCTCGTACGTTCGTGCACATCAGCATCCTTCTGATTTTGAGAATATCAGCTTAACACAGAATGGCTTGGGTTGGAAGGGATCTTAAAGACCACCTAGTTCCAGCTCCCCTGCCACAGGCAGGGTCACCAGGTTGCTCAAAGGCCCATTCAACCTGGCTTTAAACACTTCCAGGGAGGGGGCATCCACAACACAGGGGGGATCCACAGTATCACTAAGGATTAACCAGGGCTGCCAACTCCCACTGGATATCTGCTGGACAACAAACGTAGAAGCCCAGCAGTCTTTGGGAACAAGCACAAAGTCATGGGAGGAGTTTTCTGACAAGACAAAGGACAATTTATTCTGGCAGTGTGCCAAGGCTCACGCTGGGAGAGATGCTTTGGGAATTTGACTGCAGCTTGGCTACACCTCATTTAAAAAAAATAGGGTGGGGGGAAAGGAGGAGAAGTCAAACGCTCAGCCTCAGCAGGCAGGTGTTCCTCTCAACCCACTGCTGGGGCAGTGGAGAAGAACAGCACCCAAGGGACCAGCTGCTTCCGTGAGTCTCTGAATTAAAAGTGGGGACAGAAGGACTGTGGCCCCCTCATGCCAATCAACCCAGTAGGGATATGCTGGCAGGAGGACAGAGGGATTTCATATGGAGACCTCTTTTGGGGACAGCTGGGTCACTTGCTGTACTCCCCCTCTTTCTGGGAAGCTGCTGCTTATTGCTTCAGGGTGAATAACCGTAGGGCAAGGCTCAGCATGTCAGATGCATCATGCATGCCACTTGGAGACCCTGGCAAAGTTCATTTTTCTCTTGGCAAGTGTAGTTTAGACCATTCCCTTCTCCTCATGCCCCCAGTGCAATCTAAGAGGGGTATCAACTAACTGACAAGTTCAACAGCTGGAGGCTTTACTTGATTACCTCCTGATGACTTTTGATGTTCTCATAGAAAACCTCTATTCTTCTGAGCCAACTACACAAGCTATGAGAACTATTTTCAGCATTGTCCCCACTTCTGAAGAGATCCATCTCCATCCCTGCAACTCCTCCTAGCTTTCAACCTTCCTTCTCTTCCTCCCACAATTAGGAGCAAGCCTGCAGTAGGAAGGCTGGCTGCTGCTTCTTACCTGCTTCTCTAGCTAGGAAGAGCTGCTAGTACTGGTGATTTATCAAACGCAAAATACTACCCCAACAAGCAAATTTAGGAATCATAGTCCACAAGGGCATATCCAAAATGGTGTTAAAGGAAGCTAACAAAGTTAGGCAAAGAGCCCAACCTGGAGATGTGCTTCCCATCGGACATGGGATGCCAAAATCCTCAGAACCAAGCCCAGAGCTCTGCTCAGACTGAGAAAGGAACATGTGGCAGGGACAGGAAACACATTCCTGGGAGTGGAGAAATGCGCATTATACTCTCCAGCTTTTTCAGTGTTCAAAAAAAAAAAAGAAAAAAAAAAGGATCCTTTGGAGCAGGAGGCGGGTAGGTAGAGCATGATGGTCCAAGTCAGCTTCCAGTTTAGAAACAAGTGTAAAGCATTTCAGCATTTCTGAAGATAACAGACTTCTCAACTTGTCACCTGAATCCTTCCGTTCCAACAGTGGATGTGTCTGTCCCTGAACATTAATGGGGAGAAGAGGGAGCTGCTCCAGAGGAGACAGCCACAGAAGTTTTCTTGCTGCAAATTCTTTTATGCCATTTTCTATTTGCATATTTTCAAGCAAGCTGTATTCCTCTGAGGATGAGAAATATTTGCAGCAAAACTGTGCCCTATTGCAAAGGAGTCACAAGCAGGAGACGGTGTGGCCATACCAGATTGTCCTGCTCTGAATGTCCCACACCTCCAGTACTCTCCATCCCATAGTCCAAGGGGGAAGGCTACTGTGAGCTTCCTACTTGTGGGAGAAGTGCCGATCTCTATGCAGCAGAGGTATTTAATTTAATTTCAAAGCAATGTGCAACACTTAAAGCCCACAGACACTTCCAGTCCTTTTTTATCTCCTTTCAGCAGGCATGTTCTTTTCATTATAAACTCTGCAATGACTCCAATCTGGCTGAGGGATTATCCATCCAGTTCATGCTGAAACCTCTCTCACATGCACTCTCTCTCACACACACGCGCACACATAACCTAAGGTGGTGGGGGGAGTTTGAAAAAGCCACTTTCTTCTGACATGGGGAGATCTACTTACCAGATTGCTCCTCACTAGGTGCACAATGAACACCACCAAATGTCAGGCTGTGGCAGTTTCAAGTTCAAGTTAGATCAGTTTAACTTCAGTTTCCTTCTTAGCTATCAGAAAATTTGTACAGCTCGGGGAGTGGGGTCAGAATCCTCCTTTCTGTGGTTCTGTATGCAGTACCCAGACACAGTCCCTTTCTGAGGGTAAGACACCATTCTTACCCCATGCCAAAAATTAATTTTGGCTGTTGCTCACTAACTGTACCTTAAACAGCTCTATACAGCAGAGTTCAAACTATGGTACCACTTGAAGATCCAACAGTGCTTAGAAGTTACAGAATAGCAGCATGGAGCTGCAGCGCTATGACAACCAAGGACAATCTTTAACGGTGTTGTCTCTGTGTTTGGCCAGCCAGTCTTCTGGTTCTCCCAAATTCTCTCAACTAGCAAAATAAAATGCATCCTTGTGCATGTTTGCCACAAAGACGCAATTAAAATATCAGGAAGTTCTGCAGCCTACAGAGGCTGGAGTAACAGATGGTTGTTTTCTACAATAACCTAAATGTAAAAGACAGAGGATGACCAAACTGAGGAAAAAACTACTAAATCTGCAGCCCCTGCTGACAGGCAACCATGCTGAAGACCTTGTAATAACTGAACTTAGAGGAACAGTGTTCAAATAACATTAAGAATAAGACTTGAAACTTCAACTCAGTGAAGTCTGGGGTGTAAACTTTGATTCTCTCTGCTCCCTTGCCGCTCTGGCTTTGGGACTGCAGTACATCTGATATGCAGAGTTGCCTGAAATCCAAACCAGCCTTCCTAGACTTAAAAGTAGTGCCAACGTTAGTTATGGATGAACTTATCATTGTGACTCAGAACTTCTATGACTCTGCAGAGCTAAGTCACGCTGCCAGTGTTACCTGAAGAAAGTTGAGTTGTTAACCTGTTTGACTCTTTCACAGTAACAGGAGTGTCACCACATGCTCTGAGATGCTCTTTAGAACTGATGTAGTCTCTAGGCTCAATGAAAATACAAGGAGCTGAGTGCTCAACACTGCTACCCACATGCACTAGGTACTCCCCAAGCACCAGCTTTCCCTTCCTCCATAACTCCATTGCTGCCTTGTATATCTTAGCTGTCACCAAAATGATTTAAGCCCTCTGGACTGCATTTTGGGGACTCTTGGCCCAGCTCCTTGCCAAATTCCATTGGTGGAAAAAGGGCATCCCAAGCAATTAGAAACAATGCAACTGCTTCCCCAGCAAAGTGAAGTTGATGAGAATAGCTCAAAATAATTTCCCATCTGCCAAGTTCCAATATCAGAGGGTGTTGACAAAGCCTGTTTCAAAACCTCTCCAGCCAAGGGCTGGAGTCAGAGACCCCAATTTCCTACTGTGGAAGTGGAGCAACTCTCCACTAAGGTAGGGGGGTTATCAAGACCTACAGTGGAAGATCCGTGCCTAAACCTGGAATGGCCAGGGACCAATTTACACAGTCTTTCCTTATCTAAATGCAGGCCTGCTGCAATTCCTTCCAGCTCTGTAGAAAGGGCTGTTTCCCTCTAGACCTCTCTGCCTAGTTCAGAGACATGCAGAATTGTTTCTCATGTCCCTCCTCTTTAGGGATATTTTTATCTTCTAAACAATGGCAATTTACAAAAGCCTCTGCTAGAAAGCAAAGATCCAGCTCAGCTATCAGCAAAGGGAGTAACCAGCCTGCATCCCCAAACTGCAATGCAGCACGCACACGGGTTAGAGAAGCACACCAAAGGCTCTCCCTCTGATGGCTTTCTAGCAAAGGTAGCCCAAGAAATGCTGCAGAACTGGCCTGGAGCCACTGCTAACTGTACTGACTGTACTCACAGCCATACTTGTTTTACCCACCTGACATCACCAGGGGACTGTGTGTTTGCTCATTCATGTGAGCAAAGTCTTACTGTCATGGCCAGAATGTTTGTGTACTGTCTCCACTCTAGGGTGGCCTGATCTTGAGAGCTCCACAAGGTTTTGAGCAACTCCCTCTTCCAGCACCTAACTACAGCCTCTCTAAGAGGAGACAGCATGGAAAGAAATGAACAATGTCCAGCTTTTCTCCTCACCTCAGCCTCAAACTTCCTTCAATTTGCAGAATGATTGATCAGCCATCAGCAACACACCATCTTCAGCAAGAACAGCAGGAAAAAGATGGTACAGACAATCCCTCTGCAAATGAAATACTGCCCTAGGCCAACATTTCACCTGGGGCCAGGTGGACGGGATCTCAGCCCCAGTCCATCATGCTTGGGACTTCAGCAGAAGAGAGTTTAACTTTTCATTGACTAGCAAGCAGATGTTAAAGGAGACTACAATACACATCCAGCTTCCAAAGGGTTAGCTTAGCAGGCAGGAGAGGAAAGAGATGGATTTGGCTCATAATAGTCAAATTTCAAGGGTCCTCTCTCCACAAAAAATAGGTCTGCAGTCAGAATAGCCAAAAGCCACAGGGAAGTTGAGGTGGGGGAGGTGGGCGAGTGGGGGCTGGTCTGGCTGTTTTAAGTGTTTCAGTTGCTCTTCAGAGCTGAATGCTTTTTCAAAGGCCTAGAAATGGATATTGATTTCAGTTTGAGAGTAGCAGCCTCCTCCCCATGCACCCTCCCACCCACCCTGAAGTGACTCTCAGCAGGATGCACTGTGACTGTAAGTCTTCTGCTTAATAGCAAAGCAACACATTCTGGCAACATCTTAAATATATTCATAGGACATCTGTGACTGGGTTTGGAGGGGAACCAAACAGGGTAAAGGGAACAGGAGTGAACAGGAAGAGGGGTATGAGGGAGGAAAGGGGTGGGAAGGTTTAAAAATGTTAACTGTTCATGAAAGATAAAAGTCATCTTCTGATATAGCAGCACTTTAGCAGTCAGCCGCGCTGAGTAGACCCTGTCTGAGATCAACCGCATGCCAACTTTGTTCCAGAAATGAGTCTGAGAGCCTCTCTCTTCAGCAAGTATTGGTTACGTGGATAGTTCTTTTGTCCTGGCATTGGCAGATAATTTAAATACTGCAGCTTAAATGGGTCCTGAAAACAAAAAACAGAACAAACCAAACAAACTCCATTCGTACTAAACCTTTTAATGATTTAAAAGAACATGTGACTGACCAGAGTGCTTGAGAGAATCCAGACAGCTGATCTGACAGCTCTGGAGCATCACAAATCACATAGACAAGATATAGGATATGCTTCATGACAGAGCATTTTCATGAGAAACTGTCACTGTGGACACCCCCTTGCAGAAGCCTGTCAACTCCTCTGCTGTTCTGCTCAAGCTATTAACAGTAATTATGCATGTACCCACCAAAGTGGGCAATCATGCTATCCCACTCCACTCATGTATACATCGAACCCACTCTACAAATGACCCAAACACATGAAACGTTACATCCTCTCCACACTGGCCAAGACAAGAGGTCAAGGTGATGAGCGAAGCCAGGCTTTGACATGAACAATTTAACACCTGTGCTATGCTAGAGAGAACAAGTGCTAGGCCCTGTCAGTAAGTTATTGTGCACGTTGGTGCATCTCAGTTATATTCGCCTGGGCTTGTGCCTCAGTGTCTCCTCCCCTAACAAAACTGTTCTCTTGAATCAGCTTGCTGCAGAGTGAGAAGAACAGTCACCACTTCAGAGGGAGGGAATAAAGCTGACGCTTCTTGGCAAAACCCTCCTGCCTGATGACAACTGCCCAGGGTCAGGCCATCTGCATTCCCTTGTTAGGCAGCAGCTGCTCTACTCGCTCTGCAGAAACCCTTCTTCCTTCTGGACAGCAGTGATAGCTGATCTAATTATTGATGATGATGGACAGAAGAGGAGGAGTTCTCCAGAGGAACTCACAGGCATCACATGCCACAAATCCCAAAATAAAATCCCTATTCTAAGGTATCAAAACCATTCCTGTCCTTTTACAGTACACTGTAATTACTGTCCAACCAAGATGAGAAATACCAATAGACCCAGCCAGTTATTCAAACAGCATGCTCAACCTACATCCAGTAACACCTTTTCAGCTTAATTTTATCTTTAATTTTTTTTTTTTTTTACCTGTGCAAGTGTGAGGTACAGTGTAGTGTTATTTATCTTGAGATGTAGGTGTATGTTCTGGACGGGGAACGAGTGGATTCTGCTTGGGCAGCTGGGTCATTCAGAAAATCCCAGATAAGGATGGTGTCATCATGTGAGCTGCTGACGATCTGGAACTCATCAAACTGAAGGCGAAAGACTCTTCCAGAATGTTCCTAAATGCAAGTGGGAGACACAGCACATTACTTCTCAAACTCGCTGGTGCCTGGGATGGAGCAGAGAATATGAACTCGGGCTTGGATTCTAGCATTACATTCATTCCTCAGTAAACCCCACGTGACTCACTGTGCATCACCATCACATAGCGGAAATTAAGCCCTCTTTCCGTGAAAAGGATTTGCCATGTCTAAGTACTTGGCTCGCAGGAAGTTTATAGTACAGTTATCCTGTGACTCCTTAAATCCCAATATTGGAGACGCACTCTGCAGATCAATCCAAGCTCCCTCCACCACATAATTGAGTCTGGTGAGGCTGACTGGAGCACTGCCTTCCTTGTTTCACGGCAAAACCCTTTCCCAAAATCACAGCATTTCCAGATGCAGCAGATTACAGGGGGAGAGGTGAGAACTCTGCATTCAAGACTTAGCACCGTTGCCACTGGTGAAGAGGAAAGAGGTTAATCCTGGAGGACACTAAGGAGCCTGCTGTAAAGTCCAGTGACAGTAGTAATTCCTCTTAAGCAGTTCTAAAAATATGAACTAGAAAGGGCATTCTTTATAGGCAGTTTGCATTCTGCTCTGCGGCTGAGTGGAAATGGCATGACAACTTGGCAAGAGTTCAGACTGTAATTAACAGGGGATAATGGCAAGATCCTGGATATCACAGAAAATCCACTATGCTTTCCCTTTCGTGTGGCCTATTTTTTCTTGGGGCTTACATCGCTACATGAGTGAGCAGTGGCCTCCTCCTCGGTCAGAAGGGAACAGAAACCATGCAACTAGAGTGAGCCCTATCTCTTTCATTAATACTTTTTTCTCTTTAGTGCTCACATGTTGTAAGAGGCTTAGGGTCAGGAAAAAAACATGTCTTAAAATAACCTCATACCGAAAATACAGGTTTCTCAAACATTTAGACAAAAGAGAATTGTTAGCTACTAAATGGGAAGCCTCTGTCTTATGGCACAGGACTACAGAAAGACATCCTGGTTTGCAAAGTGCTACAGCTGCTTTTAAGTGAATCTCTGAATCTTAAAATTAACTGAAAATACACACACAGAGAAGTCAGAATACTATTTTTAATATAAATTTTAAAAAAGATGTAATCATTGGAACCTTTTTGATCTTCTAATTATAACTTGAATCTGTCTTAGAAACCCCTCATGGGTTTCTGTCTTCTCAACTACTCCAAAAAGAAATGTTTTTCTAGAGTCTGTGCTGTAGCAGTGAAGTAAAGAAGTTCTTGCTAAAATATATCAGCACGACAGTCAGATCCACTGAAAGATTGCTCACAGAAACACAGAGAGAGACATGTACTTCCAAAAAACTGTTTCCAAAACTCTGTTTTTCTCCTAGTCACTGTGGGCTAAGTAGGGTTGCCCTAGAAGTTCCACGTAGCACCTGCCCTTTGCTGTTGCAGTGGCAGTAAGCAGAATGCACACCCTAAGTTGAGGCCATGAAGACCTGGAGTATTCAGCTCCTAAGGAAAGCTGAACTGTGTGTTTATTCTGTGCCTGGAAAGCTTCTGTCACATTCATATGGCCACTGTTCCAGCTAATGGAAGACAAAACTGGAAGGGACCTGGCACACAGCGAGCATTTGCTATCTGTGCACTTTCCTCCTACTGTTTGAAAATTGAACACGAGCAGCAGGAGACTCACAATGTTCATTGTGCAGCCAGGTTTAATTTTGGAGGCCGAGGAAAGAGAAAAAAAATCAGCAAACCATGGGTAAGCAGGTATAAGGATGCTCTGTTGTCATAAACATGAAAAGTCCTAAAAACACTACAAGGGCTTCCTCTGGCCCCCCTCCTTTGGTCCCCTCCATCGCTATCAAATGGGGATTTATGAGTGTTGAGATTCCTACAGTGTTTCCATCCCACCGCTTCTGATTTATAATATAATTAGCTGGGGCACTTTGGCTGTCCACTGCTGGAAAATGCAGAGGAAATCACACCAGTTAAATTAAGTTTACAGGTTACTAGGCACACATTTGTCTCAGGCTGGAGCAGGAACACTACTGATACCAAGCAGAAGTCTAAGACTCTCAGGATACATGCTCATGGGCACGGAACTGTTCCATATTTTGGAACTGGGTGGCCAATGGCAAAGGGTTTTTCTGGATTACAGCCATGAAAATTTGCAGTTTTATTTGGCTAACAAGAAGGTTTTTCATCCCGCAGGCATCCAAGGCTCTCACAGACTCTTAGTCTGCAGCTTATGGTCCAAATACATGATTGGAAAAGAGTTAGCACGGCTTAATGATCTACTGCTTATCAGCGGAGTCTCAGTACCCTTCATACTGCACCAAACGCAAAGCGAAATACTTCAGTGGAACCTAGAGGAAACAGCAGCAATTCAGGTGGTCCATGAGCATGCAGAAGATCAGCCAGCACAGCTCAGCTGCTGAGGGGTAACCACACTGTCAGAGAGTAAGACAGCCTCCGTCTGATCTTGGTTTATAGCACAGACTACAGTCACATGCCACAGCAGGAAAAGGCCTGATGAACACCAACCCAAACACTGCCCAAACACCCCTTAGCTAAAAAATAAATTCACTTAGTAGTTCTTTTTCAACAAGAAATTTGTACCGGATAGAAATCTTTCTTTATCTCCAGCAACAGTGCAAGTTTTTTTGGGGTGAACGTGATGGAGGAATGCTTATAGGAATCATCCCGTGGCCTCGGCTGTACTGGCATTTTTCTCAAAACTTTCCCTCATTGTTTCAAAATCAGTGCAGAGCCACTACTAAGCATGACTGTGAATGCTGTTAACTCACACAACGACGTTTTAACCACACTATCATCAGACCTGCAATAAATACCAATGGATGGCATGAAAGTAATAGTTGCTGTTTAAGGATGAGATAATTTCACTGTCTGTTGGGGTCCTTATCTGCTTTTTCTTTAAACACCCAAAAAACAGTTAAAAGAAATCTCAAGGGTGTTTTTGTTCTTGTTCGTCAAATGTGGAATGTACTACTTTAAGAAATTTCAAGTCAACAATTCAGATAACTTACTACTACATCATCAAGTACACACAGCTTAAAGTAAACCCAATGGTATATGGATTCCAAGAAGGACAAATCTCGAAGATGGATTTAGTTATTAACTTCAAATCACAGAACAAAACTGTTAAAAAGTGAGTGAAAACTCCACAGGTTCTAACTTTCAATGCTTTATAGCTTGCAACATTAAAAAAAGAGTTGGACACCTAAAAAAGCCAGACCCTTAGAAATGATTTCTAGATCCTGCAGACTGGGGCTAAGCTGACTTGAGTTCTCATGTCTTGACACAGCCTGGATAGAGCACACTTTTCTGACCCCTCCAACACCCCTACCAAAAGCTCTTACCACAAGGGTTCGCAAGCAGAGGGTCCCTGCTGGCGCACGGGGGTCCAAAGCAGCCACAAGATCCCATACTTTAATTTTCCTAGTAGCAAAAAATTAGACAAACCACACAGCTCTGTTAAAGAGAAAAGAGCAAATGCTCACAGAAAAAAATTAACTGTTAGTACAGCTTAGCTGATACACCCATTCAAGGAAAATTACAGCAATCCTTCTGCTCTTGAGTCCTGGTTCTTGCATTTCCCCTTTGAAAACCTTACAGAGCTTAATGGAAGAAAAAATATACTGCCATCAAAGTATAACACATAAAAAGCAGGTGGCAATAACTAACAGAAACATACGGGAATTGAGACACCTAGTCTGTAATGGCAAATGGTCCAGAAGACCTAACCACAGATGGGAAAGGTTGTTCTTGAAAGTGGTTCAGCTAGAAGAGGTTTCAGGTTGATTCAGTCAGATATTCTTACAAGCTGAAGAACTGGACCACACACATCAAAACACATGGACTTATTTCAAAAGAAGAAAAAAAAAAAAAGGTATGCTTCGTAGCATGGTCCTTATTTACTGGCCACCAAAAGGTCCTTTTGGTATGACAGACAAGGAGCCTAGCATTTATAAGGAAGATACAGCTAAGCGGGATGTTAGACACTGAAGACAGACAGGAAGATGCAAGGTATTGACCACACTGACAGCCTCACCCATCATATGCCCCACTGACTATCCTCTTGTTATCAAAGCGTATGCATCTCACTAACTCTTCATGGCCTTCCAGTACTCGTAAACATGCCCCACACTCGATATCCCACAACCTGGAAGAAAGAACAAAGTAGCACTAAGAATTTTTGATATCTGATCATCGCAACAAAACATTTGGTCTTTGTTTATAGTTAACAGAAACTTGGAAATAAAGATTATGACGAAACAACAAAGAAGAAACAAACTACATTCATCACTCCTTTTCCTACTGTTAAGTGGACACATGGTTTTCAACATGACCCTGTTATGTTTCAGTATCACACGGGAAATGAGTCAGAGATCCAAAAATTTTAAGACCAGTTGTGTCTAATATCTACTGCTCTAGTAACACAGGATATCTCCCAGTTATCTTCGCAGTGAGACTCATAACTTTATTTTATTGAAGCCGGTTTTTCATAAAAGTATCCTGCCTTGATTTTAAGACGGGAGACTTACCAATCTCCTTGGCAGCTTGTTCCAATGGGTAAGACGACCTTCACAGGGCACATGCCCCTTTCTGAACCCCTACATGCCTATATCTGATTTGGAGACCACCATCAGACAAATTAAGACATCAGCACAGTGGTGAAACTACCTTCACCTAAAGAATGGGTGTTAATCACCCTGAAGAATTAAAAAGCTCTTTTTATTTGTAATTTCTCCCATTGAAAGTATCTCTACTCTATAATCTAGCCACCTTATGTATAAGCTAAAATGGACACTCTCTTTTTACTATTTTGTAATGCATTTTCTTCTTCCTCTCAAATAATTCTTGTGGCTCTCTGCGAACTGTTTCTAATAATCCAGTATTTTAAAAAAGTTTTGGAACCAAAATGACTATGCAGTATCCCAGTAAGAGACCCAGCAATATGCTATTCTCTCAGTTGTAAATATCCCAAAGTTAGGGCTTTGTCAAGGATTTTACCATGGAGAATTTTTTCTACTTACTACCTTGAAAAACATTTAAGAAATACTTGAAACAGGTATGAAGCAAGTCTATTTGCTTTTCACACCTTTGACATGTTTCCCAATTACCATGGATAAAGAAAGATTATTTGCCTACAAGAAGTGAAATTCTTTGCCATGCATTGCTTAGAGTGTTCCACCTCTGGCTGAGGCATGCTGTGCTCAGACAGGAATCTTTTAATAGCAGTATCTGCTGCGGCTCCTTGACTCACAGCTGACAGAAAGCAGTCACGAATGTTCTTAAATGCTCATTCAATTAGCGTTCAGCCTGACATGAATGTCACAGTAGTAAGAAATATGAATGGTTCGTGGAATTTCTCTGGGTGACACGTCTTGAAGCAGCACGGCTGCCGAAGGGTCAGGTCACGTTTCCTTGAGAGACAGATAAAGAAAGAGATAAATGGTCCCCACATATTTTACTCCTATATTTGATTCCCCCAGGGAATAATCCAGATCCAGAACATGTGTCCAAGGTTGGTGGATAACGATTGCAGCTGCCCTGCCACAACAAGCTGCTCTCACTTTGGACAACAGAGGAATGAACAGAACTCCTTCGTCATTAGAACTGGGAAACGATTTGTCTATGCACATGTTTGAGGCCAATGAGGAGCACAAGGTGATTCTTCAATCCGTTAAGGTGATCTTTCAGGAATCTCTGAAGATCCCAATAGTTTTCACATGCGTACCAGCACACCAGTCAAGGTCAGAGCCAGCAGCTCCATGGCAAAGGTCAGCCAAAGGCACTCGGGCTGGTCAGAGAGCATTAAGTTTCTCAAGGACTGTAAACAGGACAGACAATGCCAGAAATGAACTGGTGCAGAAAGGTCTGAAGAGTGATCTTGTGCCAGGAACTTCCGTGCCATGTGTTTCCATTCCTTGCCATCAATCCTGAGACTGCCAGCAGCTCTGCATCACACTAATTCAGGCCTGTATTTTCAGGCCCTGGTTCGAGGTTTTATCTGAATTTGAATGGGGTTAGAAGCGACAATCATGTCCTTAGCCATGTGGGGAATGGGCCTTCATGTAAAGAAGGGGTAACTGCTATGTAAAAGAAGAATCTCCTAGCAGAATTGGTGCCAAGGGTACCTCCCAGATTTAATAACCTTCTGAAATTTCCAGTTCTTTAAATAGTCAAAGGACCAAATAGTAAGAGAACTACTCTAAGGCTTGAGAACTGAAAAAATTCACCACGAAGTGTACACAGTCAAAAACACTACCATTCTTCCATCCTACAGCCTTGGGAGAACTTCTGAAAGTAGAGGGAGGTCTGCAACTGTCTCAGCCTTTAATTGCCTTGTAGTCCTGGCAGAGATGGAAGATGTACAGAAGGCACATGAGCCTGAATGTCCATCTCCTGGAGAGAATGTCTACACAGCCCAGTATCAGATCCCCATGCGTGCAACACTGGAGGTTGAACAAACATAGGCCAATCAACCAGTCATTTAAAAATTCACCCAAGGTCTATTTTCTTGACCTAAATTCTCCACTTCCAATGTCCCCCTCTTTTTTTTTTTAATTATATACCATGCTTGCCTGTTGCAATTAAGTATTTTGGCCCTAGAGGCTAAGATACTGAAGTGATTGGATTAAACTTGAAAGACCAGTTTCTACCAGATGGAAATAGGCACAATGATAGTGATGTCTATGTAGTCGTGTCCCTTACACTGCTGAAATTTCTGGCCTAAACCAAAACCTATATAATTTTTATACATGGAGTCTCCCTGCAGATGAAAGATACTGATTTCTCAGCTACTTCACATGTCCTTAAGCTTGCTGTTGCACAACTGAAAATCACGGAGTCATCTCTTGGAAAAAAAGTTTCCCTGCAACTGAAGGAACAATGAGCTTCAAATTCTGTATCAGGAGGCAGCATTTTACCTTGGATTAAAACCAAACGCACAAAGCACCAAGCCACCCACGAAGATGACTTATGAACTCACCCTTTCTTAGTCACTCTTCCACTGACTTGTGCCCTCTGCTAATGGCTGGGAGAAAATAATGGGACCAGGTAAGTCTCGTGCCTAGACCACACAGCTGCCAAACTTGACCTCCATTAAGATTCACTGCCAAAATTCCTGAAATTCTAGCACTATTTATCTGTCAGCTAGGGATTTTGTCCCATGTAAGCATAAAAGTAACTGTATTCCTCTTCAGCATTATCACTATCTTGACATTTATTTTTGTTAGCATGTCAAGTCGTATTTTAGATCCTTCACTAACTGCTGTAATATTTACCTATTTTGTACTCTGAGATCAAGTTTCATAGTACAATTGCAGAGGGTTATTTTTCTGTATTTGAAGTGCATGTATAAGTGGTGCTACTCTTACACAACGCCTGTAATACTTTTTCCCCTGATTAAGAGACTGAATTTCCAGCTCTCTTAGTCAGGCTCTCAGACAGCCCTATACTAAAACCTGGCACAATGACCTGGTGATGTCAACCAAGAGACCACCATTTTCCTACAGAATGCAAAGCACAGAGAGGCAGTGTGTTGCAAGTGAAGTCCACAGGCAAACAGTAGCACGAATCATTCTCACTGAGCAGAAATTATTACTGACATGCAAATTGAAGTGTTTCTGCTTACTCTGTCCAGCCTTCAGAAGGCAGACAATTATCTAAAGCTATGACAAAAACAAAAGGGAGGTTGCTCCTATTCCTGTTTGCATGACAGAGCCATTTCCTTACATCATGTAGACCACTATTGAAACTTGCTCCGTACATCCCAAGATTGGTGAGAGATCCCTATTCCAGCAGCTGCAGGATGTAGGGAGAAATCCTGGCTCATGATACCAGAAGGACTTAAATCTCAGATTGCAACCAGGGCAGCTGGAGAAGTGCAAAAGGCAGCAAACTGAACTTCATGCTCTAAACCAGCTGTTCCAAACTTAACCAGGTGCCAAGTGCCATAAGAAGAGTTTGGCAAGAGCCCAGGAGGATTTCTGTAGAGGATTAAATGCCTTTTACTGCAAATCCGACCCCTTTAACTAGACACACAGCCCAATTAAAATATCACAAGAGGACATCACAAAGTGGTACTTGCCAACTCTTTCATACACCGGAATTGTAAGAGCAATGCAACTTGTTGATTAGCATGGGACTCTTGAGATAGAGAGGATGAAAGACAACACAGTAAACCAGGCTTCTAATATCTCTTTTCAGTAGTTCCCAATGTTCTACACCAAAGAAAGCATGTTTCAAAGATGACAAGGGTACAGAGCACTTCAGGGGTGTAACCTCTGTACATCCCAGGGAATCACATACAATGTGCTTTCAGAGAATTCTGCAACGGGGAGTGTGTCTCTCACCTGATAGTATTATCTGAAGAGCCGCTCACTACTAGCCTGTCTCTGTACTGCAGACACGCAATGCCTCGTTTGTGGCCATTTAAGGTGCGCACAAATTCGCAGGTACTAGTGTTCCATACCTGTGACAGAAACAGGGAAGGGAACAACATAGAGACAAAATTATTAAGTGGAGACTAACAAAAACTGGTATCTGCATGATACTTAGGTGCATCCAGAATGCTCTTCACTGAAGATGTGATCATTAAGGCTGGGAAAATTACCCCTCCGATGACTTGTAACTATAGTCTGCAACTGTTAGGAGCTTGGGTCACCATACACAGAACACTTCTGCCACACTGTATGAGATCAGTTTCCAAAATCAGGTTTTAGCACTCTTGGCTGATGATTTAGTCTACACAGCATCTCGATTTTCCTCAGTTCTAATGCTGCATATTGGGGTCACAGCAGCCACATTTAAGTGACTCCTATCCACTCACCTTCGCTTTTGCCCTCATGCAGCCCTCTCACAATTGCACGAATGACTGATGCTGAAACAGATTATGGAAGTGGTGAAGTTGAAAGAGAAACACAGAAAAATGTCCTTTTTCAACTGCATCTGTACCTGGATCCGATTTGCCATACAGCTCTCTCTGTAAACAAGCTGTGCAAGCTCAGTAGAGGAGGGACAAGTGCAAATAAGCAGCAAGAACAACACTGCTTCTAAAGGAAGATCTGTGTAATAACTGCCAAGGACCACCTTCCCTGTCTGGTCACTGTTCCTTGTTATTAAATACCCCAGAGCTGCAAATAAAAAGCCTCTGAAACACCTCACCTTTATAGTTCTGTCACCTGATGCTGATACAATATACTTGTCATCAAAGTCCACTACGTTGACGGCAGCTCGGTGCCCTACTAGCACCCTTCTCAGGGTGATGTCTGTTGGTGAAGCCATGTCCCACACAGCAATGGAACGATCTTTGGAACATGTCACCATCATGCCATTATTGAAGCGGAGGTGCAGTACTGCTTCGCAGTGGTGAATCAGAGTATTCAACATCTCGCCTGCATTCACGTCCCATACCCTGCAGTTTCAAATTTCAAACCAGAATGAAGAGTTAAAAAACTGTAGAGTGAATTTTCTGCAGAGTGAAAGAGGGACAGGAAGAGGTAATTGACTCTTTAGCAATAACAGAGAAACAAACACTACAAGTTATATATATCTATATCTATTAAATAGTTCATTAAAAGATGTATTACATAAACCTGTTGATTACGCATACATAGTGACAATCCAGGAACCCAAAGCCCTGCAATGCAGTTAACATCATCAAAATAACCCAGGGAAAAAGCTTTTTTTAATTAAAGGAATTTAGTGCCAAGGAAAGGTATGAGACTGATGGCCTTAAAAGCTGATGTTTCCTAGTTGCCTCAGCCTTCCACGCACTCCAGTTCCAGTCAATGACAAGTTCAGTGACAGGTTTAATTTTTAACATCTCTCACAGGATTATCAACTCACATGGTAATTTATACAGAAGCAGAAGACAAGATAATGCTTCTCAGACAGATACAAGTACTTGCCACAAGTTGCACCATGAATTGCATTTACCCTGCAGTGCATCTGGTACACAGCTACGCTCCAGGAATGTGCTGAATACCCAAATTAAGACAGAGCATTTATGTCAATTTAATGTTATTGGAACCAACTGTTTCAGCTGAAAGATAATTTAAGTTAGACAAAGACTTCGTATACAACTTCTAGGACTTGAAATTAAGATTTTAATCTTTAAAAATGTTTCTTTTGGGCTATTCTGTTGGCAAACTTCTTTTACCCTCCATAAAGAGATTTCTTCTGGCACTATCACACCTGTATCCCAGACACACTATGTGAGAGCAGAAAATAGCTGTATCATCAGGCACTGCAGAAGTTAAAGCTTTCCCCTGTTAATAAGGCGAGCAGTAAGAAAAGGCAAAATGTGAGAAAGACTTCTAATGTCTTATTTACTAACTTAAGGAGGCTGAAGTGCATCAACTTATGGCCTATAAATGAGGAAGAAAACTACATTCCAATTACAAAATGCAAAGGAGAACACCCCACAGACTAAAGACCTGAGCCATTAACATATGAGCAGTTTGCAGACAGGGTTGCCAAACTGAACAGGAGCTGGAGACCTACTGACTTCTTTGGACAAGTGCATCCCTGAGATCTCAGAAGCATTAAGAGCCCATCTGTACTGTTGATTGGATAAAGCCCCTCTTCCTGAGGAGACCCAAGGATAAAAGTGATGCATCCTACGTGCCTCTAGGGTCTGCACAAACATTTATAGATACAGTGGGAAGCTGGGCAAGTAGCCAGTCTGCAATTTGGCCTGCCTGGCCTGATATGGAAGATGAATAGTGCTTGTTACAAACATCAGCTTCTCCTTTTGCGATCTGCTTAGCACAGTGCAGTTTGCACATCGTCTCCGGGCAGGCAGTGTTGCCGAAATTCTGGATACCGAACTAATGACAGGATCTCAAAAACCTAGCAGCACCACAAGACTACATGCATCACGTCAGGAATTAAATTTAATGGTTATCAGCTTAACAGTGGTAGTTCACATGCAAGCACGGTGATAACCACGAGGAGCTTGCAGCCATAGGAACACATGCTAATAGCTCCCGAAAAGGCCACTGACACAGCTTTCTATTGTCTGTAACTTCACTCTGTGGGCATCGTTTGTACTCTGCCAAGAAGAGAATATGTAACAACTTGGAGAAGACAGACTTGCTCCTGCATATCCAAGTTCGTCTTGCAATTCACTAACTCATATGTGCCTGTATTTACACTGCAGATTCTAGTCTCTCTGGGATCCTGTAACATGTCCAGTGGACTTCACATCTGCACAACATGCACCACAAGTGCTGGCTTGAGGTGTCCAGACTTTTGCTGGAGATTGGCAGGAAAGCAATGTTAGAAAGATTGAGTGAAAATAAACAACATGCTGAAATTTAATTAAAAGTCACAGGAGATCTAGTCGAACATATTTGTTAAAATTAACTGAAAAGAGATGATTAAACCTTCAAACTTGCTTTGAAAACTTGAACCAACTTTTAAGAAGTTATTCTTGGGGAGAATGTAAAATGTTCTGAGGGAGTGTTAAAACATGCAAAACCTTGAAATGCCAGATGGTCTTCCTAAGTCATCGTGACCTTGACTGGCCTTTGCTTAGGTTTGCATTTCTCTGTGACAGTCATTTCCATGGACATCTGATAAACAAGGACTGTATGTTCCTGAACACGTACCTCGAACCACTTCATGGAACTGATTGAACAGCACGTATTTAAGAAAAGATCATTTCAGCAGCTTGCAAGGCTAAAATCTTAGAGGCAAACAAACAGAAACATGCAAATCTTGACCACACACCTGACTGTTGAGTCTGAAGATCCAGTAATGATCACCCGTTCATCATACTGGAGGCACAGGACAGAACCCGTGTGTCCGGTGAGTACTCGCTTGCATTCCAGCGTATTCTTATCCCAGATCTAAGACAGCAAACATTCAAACCCAGACAGCTCAGTAGTAAGTCCAGCACTTACTGGTTTGACTGGTCTAGTTTTGACTACAACGCATCACCCACAATGCAGTTGCAACATCTTTAGTGGTATCTGTAGAGTACTCTACAGGCTCTTTGGTGCAATACATTAACAGCTTGGATATTACTGGCTTCACTACGAACACTGGTATTACTCTTCTCATCAGGGTACAGGGCACGGTAATTACACAGCCTATAATCACTGATGGACAAAAAATCTCCTAGCAAAGTCTCTTTGTAAGAAAACAGGGTCTCTTGCCAGATAAGCTAAGGTGGGGGAAAGAGGCAGCTGGGTTACTAACAAGAGATTGAGAAAGTGTAGCTGAAATTAGGACAGTGTTATTTATGGGATGGATCTCCATGCCATTCGTATGCCATTTAGGTGCTTTCTCACCTTAATAGTATTGTCTCGTAGGCCACTTACTATCTTCTGATCATCATACTGTAAACAATAAACCCCTTTGCTTGTCTCACTTCGGCAGTGGATCCTCTGTAAACTGTGCCGTCCGCACCGCCAGTTTGACTCTATTGTCTTGAGGAGAGACAGAAGACAGGAGTAAAAAACAAAGCACGACACAATCTTCCCTTTTTTTATTGTTTGAGAAGACAGCAGATACTTGCCTTCATACTTTTTCCTGCTATCAGGCCCATACAATGATATAACTGCTTTCCACAACAAGTAACACATGTAATAAAAGCCTGGAAAATGTTTCACAGCTAAACTTGTCTGCATTATCTGGAACGGTGAGGGGGAAGTGACCTCAAAGCTTTTTTTGATCTCCCGCCTTTAACCCCCTGTGGCTCAACGACTAGACAACTGAAGAGAAAGTCTCAGTTGAGCTCTAGGTAAGTGCTTGCACAATCGTGCCACAATGGTGCCTGAGCACCATGTTTGCCATCAGGAAACTGCCAGAACTGGCATTTTGCTCACACTAGATACAAGGCAACCATGCTCAGTCGCTTCCCTGGGACTTGGGATTGCAGTCTTTAGCAATTCACTTTCTCTCTGGCTCAGTTCCTGGTTTCTCCCCATAACATTTAATAGGTCTCATCTGCACTGGGTTGAGCAAAGTACTATGGAACAGAGAAGATCAAGATGGTATGCTGCTGCTGTGACATCTGATGTGGAAGGTGTAGAGACTCCATCTGCAAACAGCTCACTGAACAATCCAACTCATCCTGTCTAAAGCAGTAGCGAAGCCTGGCATCTGATGGAACTATCCCAGATCTACACACTCTGGACAAACAGAGACACATCATACTTAATGAAGTATTTAAGTAGAACAAAGTATTCTCAGAATTTCAGCATCCTGAATAAACCAGGGAGATTAAAAAAACCCCGCAACCAAACACCACCACACTTGGAAGCTGTTTCTTACCTCTATGTCCTGTATAATTTTGGGGTAAAGTGCTCTGTAGAAGGAGTTGGGTGGTGCAGTCCCATCAGGAGGTTTATTTTTAAATAGATATTGTCCCCTGGAAGACAAAGAACACTCCCATTGAACACAAATCATGTTTCAGCATTTTAGAGAAAGCTCCTCATGGCGTTTTACAAATGGGCAGCCACTACTGAAAAACACAGGCAGATTCATCTTCAAACTTAATTACTCAGTAAGACCGGGTGGTTCCTTGTTTGCTTGTCCTGCTGCATGTCAGTGTTGCATTTTAACACTAAAATATGAAAAATTTGTTCCTCGTCACTCAGGGAAGGGAAATATATTATGGACACAAGCCCATTTGACATAACGGGAGGTGAGAATAGCTCATGCATACACATATCAGAGGTCACCTTTAAAATAAAGTGTATGAAGAAAATGGAAGAAGCCAAGGAACCCTCACACTCACTATGTATTCAAGGCTAGCTTTTCTCTGCATTAGCAGGAACAGTATTAGGTTTTGTACATGGACATTTTACTGCTACTACTCTATCTTGGTAAGCAACACTTCATCTGTGCTGCCTCCCTCATTTCAACACTGATTTGGAATACTCATATCCCAAGCTAGATTTTTGCTACAAAAAAATTTCCGTAAACGGCAATCACTACCTGCTGTGTAAAAAACTTTAATTCCTCATCCTGAAGTTAAGAAGCCACCAAACACGGTGTGGAAGCTAGTAAACCCCACCATGGGCGTACTAACTGCTGCTCTGCCTGGCAACATGCCTCACGAAATGGAGAGAGGCACAAAAGCCTCCAAGTGTAATCCTGGCATCAGAGGCACAGAGTTTGCACTGGGCCAGCTCTCCACTTCTCCCTCCCTTGCTCCACTATGGCATAATTATTTGTTCAGTACTTCCTTGCACATTTCTTTCTTGTCCTTTCCATACAGCGCACCTTGAAACTCATTTGAGAGGCTGTACATTAGTTGCCCTGATGTCCTTAAACTAGGAAAATCACAACAATTAACTAAAATTTTTAGGTTATAAAGCGGTAGCAAACTATAGGACTGAACGAACAAAACAACAAAAGCTCAAGAAAAGAACTTTTGATACTTCTTTAAATAAAGCATTTTAAGTACTATTTTAGAGAAAGATGCTTTTCACTTTGGACAGAGCAATCAACTAAGTCTTCAAATACAGAGACCAACAGCCACTCATATGGGGATAAACACACATGAAGAAGGGACACATGGATGCAAGCAAATCACTAACTAGATGGTTGCCTATTTACTGTGATCTGGTCTGGAAGTGCATACAAGAAAAATAAAATTACTGGCCTAGGGAGACAAAAAATGCTTTGGAGATACATGGAATACCTAGGACACATCCTGGAAGACTTGGAAGAGTCAGTTGTTCACAGTTCAGTGAAAGGATTGCTTGGAATTTCCACAGCATCCCAGTGGCCGATGTGCTCTGGCTCTGGGATAAAAGGAACTATTGTTTGCAGGTTTTGATGACTGGCCAATTGAATACCTAGGACACATCCTGGAAGACTTGGACCACGTCTACGACAATCTG
Source organism: Buceros rhinoceros silvestris (assembly GCF_000710305.1). Classification (NCBI taxonomy): domain Eukaryota; kingdom Metazoa; phylum Chordata; class Aves; order Bucerotiformes; family Bucerotidae; genus Buceros; species Buceros rhinoceros. The sequence continues at coordinate 132 of NW_010428057.1, read as the reverse complement.
TATACAAGCCAATGTGCTTGAAAACCCGTCCATTATTTCTAGCTTTACTAGCTGACCTAATACATGTCTTGTTGCTGCCTATAAGCCCTGCCTTGATGCATGAAGAGTCAGTTGTTCACAGTTCAGTGAAAG
>NW_010428056.1:18003-19683 GCF_000710305.1 Buceros rhinoceros silvestris | reverse complement strand
GGGACGCCTGGGACACACCACCTCCCCCACGGCATGGCTGCGGCACCTCCTGGATTTGGTCCGGGGCCTTAAAGGGGAGGTTTTGACACCTCCTGCTCCCTGCTCATTCCACATCCAGGCTGCTGCTCCAGGTACAGTGTAAGCCCTGCCCTGCCAAGCTTTGTCGCCCTACAGAAACAAGGAGCAGTGGCAGTCGTCCCCACACCAGCTCCTTCCTGCGAGACCCTGCAATGCCTCTGTGCAGCTCCCGACATGAAAGTCCACGTTGCTTGAATGAACACGGCCACTTCCTGGCACCCACCTGCTCCCGCTTTCACCCCAGTTCCAGTTCTCACCAGGGTCTGAGCAGCAGGATTGTCACCAGGGCCAGCTGCCTCAGCTGTCCTCCTGCCCACAGGGCATTTGCCCGTGGCCACCATTTGTTTCACGAGCACCCCCTGTGCCTGGGCACACACCATTTTTCCAGCTTCCAGCTCCCAGAACCGTAGAAGCACCAAGAAACGGCACCTGCAGCCGGGGCTGAGCCAGTGCGTACCTGGAGGCTGCCTTGTGCCAAGCAGGAGCCTCCCTGGTCAAAGCAGTGAAGGGAAACGTTCCAGGAGAAGCAAACACCTCCGAGAAGCTGAGACAGTTCAACAGTTTATGGCCCGAGCTCCTTCTGGACCAGAGTCAGCCCTGGCTTTAGCTCAGACTCCCTCCAGTTCCACCCAGAGCCGATGGCTGAGGTCGCAGTGAAAAGCAGAGCCGAGGGGAGAAGGAGGAGTTCCAGCAGAGCACTGCAGCTACTCGAGGAGCTCAGCAGGCTGTTCCCAGAAGAACCTCAGCCCTTTCTTTCAGTAGGTTTCACTCCCAAAGACTGTCCTCATTCGGGGAACCTTCCCCAGCCACCCCACACTCCTCAAGCTCTGCCCGTTCCTCAGTGGTCCAGGCCCCAGGGAATGGGGCACAATCCTTATTTCAAAACGAGCATGGCCTCTGTCCCGTCTTGCCTTGTCAAGTGGAGTCCATGAGTGAGGTAGTACTCCCGTCGGAGAAAGGCGTAGAAATAATCCGAGACAAGCAGGATCTGCAAAAGTGAGATGTTCAGACACATCAGTGATTCTTCAGAACAAGGAACAAAAAGGGAGACGTGTTTGTGACGGACCCTGAAGGGGTTTAAGAAGTCCTTCGGCCTTGGTCACGCTTTGTGCGAGGAGACACGGTGATCCCATGGACACTCCCTGTCTGTTGCCTTGTGGTACGAAGCCAAGGGAGACTTAACCCAGTCTATCCCCTGTGGTACCAGGGTGTTCTCACAGACACCCCCGCTCCACAAACTGGCCAAAACAGATGACAATGGCAGGTCCACCTGCGCCACAGCTTTGCAGACCATCCCCGCCTCACCTCACCCCTCCCACGCAAGCACTGTCACGGAGCTCAGCCAGGTGCTCAAAGTCTCCTGCTGCTCATGGCTATCGAGCACTTCTCCACGGCCAGCGTTTCTGCTCGGAGCAGGCCGGCAGCCCGCGGGCAGCAGCAGGGACACACAGCTCCCCAGGGAGCCCGAGCAAACGGAACCTTCGGCCGTTTAACAAAACAAGCCCTACCAGGCTCTGGGGTGAAGAGCGGGACGTCAGAGCTGTGGCTTCATAGCACGACCTGCAGGAGCATCACCCCCCATCACTTCTGCACCTCCCTCCC
>NW_010428056.1:17509-17887 GCF_000710305.1 Buceros rhinoceros silvestris | reverse complement strand
GGCCCTGTGCTGCCGTCCCCTCCCCGGGGCAGCCAGCCCTGTGTGGCTGCACGCTGTCTCTCCAAGCAGGAAGCAGAGCTGGCCCATCCAGGTCGGACCATGCTGCCACACACACGGACGTTGACAGTGTCCCGTGCTGCTCAGGAGATGGACCTGCCGCAGGCTGCTATTCCCACCAGCCACGATGTAGCATGAAATCACAACGGAAGCGCCAGAGAACGCAGCGAACGACGGGGAAATCACAGGCCTCCCCCGCTTTGGTGGTACTAAGGCTCCCCTATGGCTGCCCCCTCACCTGAGAGCACTGAGAGCACAAGAGGTTTCCCACTCTAGCTACGTGGTGCTGTTTGCAGATGGGGGAGCCAGCAGCTGTTGTCC
>NW_010428056.1:15105-17383 GCF_000710305.1 Buceros rhinoceros silvestris | reverse complement strand
GTCCTGAAGCCCAGCTGCCACTCAGCACATCGCTCTGGCCCAACGCCCCCACTGAAGCGGCTGCAGTGCTGAGGGAGGCAGGGAGGGAGGGAGAGCCAGGCTGTCAGCCAGAGCCCGCCGGGGTTACTGCTAAAACCAGCTCCTGCAGGGGGGCTCAGGGGCAGGATGGGAAGGTATGGGGGGCAGGGTGGAGACCAAGGGAAAGACAGACAGGGCTGCAGACTGCTGAGCTCAGAGGAGAGAGCACGAAGGAGAAAAGGGAAGGACAGGGGTGCCCGGCGGGGTGCATAACAGCCACGTTTACTCTGCCTGCTGCCTTGGCTGAGCACCGCGGCTGACCGCTGACACGCCGCATCGATATGGCCGATGTCACTTCGAACCCGACTCCTCTGCAGATGTCCTGCTGGGAAAGGAGCGAGCTGAGGTCGGGGGGCTGAGGACTGGCTCTTCTCACAAGGAACTCAGGTTTTTGCTCTGTCTGCAGTTACACAGAGCACAAGACGTGGCAGGGTCTGCTATGACCCTCTCAGGCAGGAAATAAAATCCTCTTAGAATACCCATCGTGCCACCTCTAACGGAAGTTTTACCACTCCTTCCCTTCCACAGCAAGACACGTAGTGACAGAGCTGATGAACCACTCCCAATTTCCTACAAGCCCTTCCCAGCTGTATCCCCACACCCCCTCTCACCCCACGGAGTCTCTTCTGGCTGTTACAGAAGGGGCGTCTGTCCCCGTTTACCACAGGGGTGGGGCATGCACAAGCAGGTGATCGGCAGCCCCTGGCAAAACTGCTGCTCTGCTTTTAGGAGAAGCCGAGGAACACAAATGGCTGAGGCACCTTCAAAATAAAGGCAACTTCAGCACAAAATGAACATTCTGCTCACCCAGCTGTGAGCTGGGACAGGGCTTAGGAACAGAGAAGAGAAGGACTCAGAAAAAGTTCTAGTGGCTGTGCACACTGAATCCTGTCCCGCCGGGGTGCTGAGCTCTGTTTCCCCTAAGGCCAGTGAAAGTCATGGATACGAATGGCTTTGAGAGATGCAGGGAGAGCAGGCCCTGGTGAGCCTGAGAGCCCACGTGTGCCCACAACCCTGTGTTCCCCTGCAGGAAACGCTCAGAAAGATCGGTGCCCTGTTCCCGTGTACTGGCAGCTCTTGCCTGCCCCACTGCTGCTGCTCCAGGATTTCCTCCAGTTCCCCTCTTAGCTCACCTCCTCCGTTCATGTGTGCCCTTAGTCCTGTCACACCGGGATGCTTCTCCGCTATCAGGGACCAGCCCCTGTAACTCGCAGTACAGTCCAGCGGGACGGTTGAGCTACGGCCCAAACACAAGAACCCTTTCCCGTGGGGGTGGCATGCCTGCCCCACTGCTGCTGCTCCAGGATTTCCTCCAGTTCCCCTCTTAGCTCACCTCCTCCGTTCATGTGTGCCCTTAGTCCTGTCACACCGGGATGCTTCTCCGCTATCAGGGACCAGCCCCTGTAACTCGCAGTACAGTCCAGCGGGACGGTTGAGCTACGGCCCAAACACAAGAACCCTTTCCCGTGGGGGTGGCAGAAGGTAAGGAGCAGGCGGATTTCAGCAAGGAGAGGCGGGAAGCTGCTCTGCAGGACTACAGAGGGTGCGAAGAGCCAGACACATTCTGCAGCACCCTCCACTGCTGAGAGGGCACCCAATCCAGTGGCCAGCCCGAAGGGCGGCCTCCTCTCCCTCGCTCTACTCACCTGCCCGATGTTGAAAGTCAACGTGATGGCGTAATAGAAATTGGAGTTGGCGCTTCCTGCATAAATCCAGAGATGCCAGAGGACAGGGAACAGGACGGAGCAGACGATGAGCACACAGGACAGGATGAAGATGTTCCGGAGGACTGCAAAAGAGATCCGAGCTCTTAAAACGCTGCATTATTGCGCAGCCACGCTCACACCACCAGCAGCGGTGGGTAGGGCCTGTCCAGTGGGGGAGAGGCACTTGCCAACACTTACTTCTCTCCAATAACCTTTCAGTTCGCTTTAATAATTTCCTGGCTAGCTTTTATCAGACATGCAGGTCTGCCTTTGCTTGAGTGTGAACTGCTCATCTGCAGCTCTCTCCTTCTAGGTCTTGCTTCCAACCACTCCTCCCTGGAGGACCCTGGCTTTCTGGTGTCGACACTGCAGTAACCAGCAGTTTGGAGAAGGGCCTTTCCACCAGCACCATGATCCTGAGGGCAGAGCACGTCGTTCCCTAGACTGGTCAAGCTGACTACAAAGGAGAACGATAAACCTGTGGGCCACAGGGA
>NW_010428056.1:5822-15003 GCF_000710305.1 Buceros rhinoceros silvestris | reverse complement strand
GTACTTCCTCGGGTGGTGGTAAGGAAATGAAAGCACCATGAAAAGGAGGAAATTCTCGCAGGCCAGACGCGTTGACAAACACATGACCTCCGGACATGCAAGTGTGGCCAGAATCCATCAGTCTGCGTGACTTTGTGTCAGGTGGACAAAAACCGAGCACAACTTGTTGAGAAGAGCTCAGCACTACCAGGCCAGAAGAGATTTTTTTTTTGGTGGACTCTCTATGCCCACCCTTTGGCAGCAGTATTAGAGTTGATCCCAGTGCTGCTGGCTCAGCCCCGTCCCCGAAGGGGAGTCCAAGACTGCTGATCACCCTGACGCTGAAGGGAACGGGCTGACGTTTTAAGGCACTGCCACATCCAAACCTGTTCACACAAAAAGTCTTGTTCAGGAGATCTATTTCCTCGCTGTCCCAGTGCAACTGAACTGCGCTGAGCCTGGATTTCTCAGGACACCACCTGCGACGGCTGCAACACGCTCAGGGCTAGCCTGGGCCTTCCTGCCCTGTTCTAGCCCAGCTGCTTTGGCCTGAGCTTTCCTTAGCCTGAAACTACCGCAGCAGACGGTCTCCAGCTGTCCACAGACACACCTGGCCTGGGCGAGGGGAGGCTGCAGCCAACAGCCCAGACAACCTGGCAGGATCGGTCAGAGCAGCTGGCTTAAGCAAGAAACACCAGGAAAAACATAGCACTTCCAAACCTCCCCAGTGCAGCAGTTCTAGAGACTGAGTCTGAAACCATCAGGAAGCTCTCCGGTGATCTGAAGAACTACAGAGGTTCTTCACAAAGTATTTAGGAAAAACAGGACAATTGCTTGGAGTAATTTGGTGACTTTCACTCTAGGCAGATGCAAAACACAGAACTGCTGCAAGGTGCAGGATTTTAAGGCAGGGGAGCTCCCCTGTTGCAGGAGCAGTGTTCAAATTACACAGGAGTGCAGCATCTGAAGGACGGATGTACTTTAAAGAAGCCACATCCTTGTGCAGGACTGTAACAGGTTCTTATAAAAAAGTTAATCTTCAGAGCGACTTGGAGAGAGGGGGAAGACAAGCTCCAAGAGAGAATCCCCTCCTCAGCCAGTTTCAGCCCAAGTCCTAAAGACACCTCACAGGCAGTAGGACCAGACAATCAATCAAGCCTCCTTCCAGAGGGCCCAAGGCGGCCACACGGACACAGGCACGGTTTGCTTTAGCGGTGACAGCTACTGGACAGGCCCCTTCCCATTCCAGACAGGAAACAATCACTCGCACAGAGCTTACATCGGTACAGGTGGCTCCAGACCGGGAGGAAGGCCATGTACAGCGCAACGTCTCCCACAGTGGGATAGGACTTGAAGATAGAGATGATTGCAAGCTGGACAAACATGAAGAACACAGGGTGCTCCCTACGAGGGAAAAGACACAAAGGTAAGAGGATGCAGTAGGATGTCTGGAAACTGGAAATAAACACTAGCAAGTGCACAAACATACTGCGGGACAGGCGCCGAGCGGCCTCGTACCCAGTTCACTCCAAACAAGCCGCTCAGGGCTGGGTGGGGTGGACTGAGCTGCTCTGCAGAGCGAGCTCGGACATCTGCTCACTGTCCTCACGCGGAACTGCCTGCCTCAGCCCAACACACAGTGATACCGCTGGTCATCTGGGCTGCTCTTCCTCAGCTCTCTTGCTCACCAAAAATCAACCAGCTTGTCTCTGAGGGTTGTCTGGAGAAGCCCACAGTCACCCCTCTGGTATGTCATGGTGTCTGTGTCTATTCCAAGCTCACTGAGAGTCCAGGTGTGTTAATGGGTGTTTTTATCAGGAAGAAGGGTAACGCTGTCAGCGCAGGCTGCTAGGAACGTCCCCAGGTCTCCACTTTTTTTCTGACAGTAAAGAACTTGAAGTTCCAGCCAAGAGCTCGGCTTTCTGACTACACTGCCTTCTGCTGGCAGGGAGCAGGCACCTCCATAGCCTACACTCGTGCTCTCCCTTTTGATGCCTGTAACATACCTGCTGCATAGCAGAGCCCAACTCACTTTGTTTAAGAGGAATAAAGATTGAAACTTAGGGAAACGTGGATGATGGGACTGTTAAATACCCTAACTTTTCCAGGCCTGTAAATCCAGACCATCTGACACCAGCCCCGTAAGCTTCTACCGGACAACTGAGAAAAACAACTAGCAGAGAAACATACTTACTTCAGCTTTATTGCCAAGGGAATGGTGTAGAAGAACACGTTGATTTGAAACACGCACACGAAGAAAAGGCTAAAGTGTTCAAACATCTCTGCGAAGAAGTACCAGAAAAGGCCAATATTGGGTGTCAGATCTGGAACAGAAAGGCTGAAATTTGAAAAGAAAAAAGTCAAGGTCACACATTTGAATGGTTGTTTTTCACTGCCCTGCTTCCATTACTTTAATTAATAATGGAGCACCGATGTATTGATCTGTGGAAGAGAAACCAAAGGGGTGAAAAACTGGAAACCCTTCGCTATGCCCCAGCAGGATTTAAACCACTCCCAAGCAGACACTTCTCCAGAGACTAAAATTCCACAGCCATCGTAGCCGTGGAACACCCAAATCCATTTCCAATCCACTCGGTGGAAAACATCTTCTGTTTTCCTGCTGTGACTTAATTAACAGAAGTTGGCTAATGCCTGCTCTCCTCCACACTCTCCCTTTTCTGGTATTGCCAGTAAAACCAGAGGTCACACACACCTTAGCCAGGGAGTGGAGCTCCTCTGTGTGATGCACCAGAAACAAGGCAGGAGGGGTGAGACAGAGAAAGCAGGAGAACCCAGATACTTACATGAACCCGTAAACAGACGGGATAAAATCCCAGGAGTTGAGGAGGAAGAAGGAGAGGCAGATGATCACCACCAGGCTGCACAGGTACAGGGCTGCATACTGCGTGGTGTAGAGCCAGAAGCTTTTACTTTTCAGTTTTATTGGTATGAACTGACGCTGAAAACGGAACACAAGGAGGCAGATGTCCCTCATGAGGTGAAAAGCCACCAGAAAGCCTGAGTGTTGAGAACATCATTTTAAATTGATGGAAGAATGCATCAAACACTGGCACTATGGCACTGGAAGGAGCAGCTCTCAGGCACAAGCTGCTTGACGTTCTTCACTCCAGCCAATCCAGTCCTACACGTGGCACGTACTGGCAGAACTGTGCTGGAAAACAGAGCAGCTAAAGCTGGTCGTTTCTGCTTGCAGCAGGTCAAGTCTGTTTTCAGTGTACGATTTACACACACCTCCTCACAGCTGCCCTTGCACCTCAGCTGTCTCAGCACTGTAGTGCTGCCTGCCTTCTACTGAACGAACCCACGTCAGCTGGGTGACCAAGAGCCACCACCCCCCCTGGACTGCCAGGTCTCTACCACGTGGACTGGCACTCATCACGAGGACATCCCGTGGGTCCTAAGCTCAAAGCAGCCCCTCGGAAAGGTTACCTCCTCAAAAGAGAACTGCTGCAGTTCTGCAACTGCCCCATGTCCCGATCAGTCAAACACAAGTCCTTGTCAGGTAACATGACACATGGGTTTCTCCCTCCCAGCAGTCCCCTGACTGCATTTATAAAGACAAATACACACGGGAGCAAACACCTTTGGGAACTGCTCAGAGTTCTGCAGCAACAAGTCAATGACATTTTGGTACCAGGTTTTACACTGGCAGGAGATGTACAGAGCACCAGCTCTAACCAGTGCAGGCTCTGTGCTGTTTTCTAGCCCTAGTGTGTTTAATGCCACTTGCTGGAACAATGTAAACAAGTTTACCGAAGATTTTTGGCAGACAGCTACAAAAATTGTGAGGGAGACATGACAGAAGCAACCAAGAAAGGCTGGCAAAACACTCAACAGCAGGACCTTCAGAATGGCAAAAATAATTAAAGTGTGATCAACAAGTGACCAGTGAATAGGGGTGAGAGCCCTCTGCTAGAGGTCCCAGCCTCTCCCTGCTCCCATATCAGAGTTAAGACCAGCGAACGATCAGTCTTCATTAAGTGCTCTGTAACTGGGGCTCTCAGTTAAGTCATTGTTTGCAGTATGAGCACATGAGCTAAGAGAGAGACCAGTGGGAAGCAGCACGCAGGCAAACTGGTGATGATTCCACCACCAGCAAAGAGCTGCCTCAGCATTAACCCTGCCCCTGCCTGCAGCTGGGCCCACCAGGCCCCTGCTGAGCTGGCTCTGCCTGGAGCTGTGTCTGTCCCTTGCGGGACAGGTCAGGACTGGTCAGGGTCAGCCCCGCTGGGGGGGCACTTGCCTTTTGCCATTACACTTCAAACCAGCATTTCCAGGACTGGGTGATTCAAAGATACGGCTCCTCATGTGAACACAGCTCCGTGATCATGCTCAGTGTGGAGGGAACTCTCCAGGTCTAAGACGCTCACTGCTATTCACACACACAAACAGCACTTATTCTGGGGGAGCTGAATGCCAGCCAGCTCTGCAGGTGACTTCCTGCTCCCTTCTCTCTAGGCACAGACATCCCCACTAAGGCTTCAAGCCTTCCATGGCTTGAGGAGAGGCACTTTTTGTGAAAATCGGGACTTGCCCACCTCCCCTCTCAATAGCTACGGGCTGTCCCTGCACCACTACAAGACGACGACAGGTACCAACAGTCAGAAATAACCTACCTGCAGAAGGTAAAGGAGTGCTGGAGCGAACAACGTTAGAGGGTAGAGAGACTGGTACGTTGCTAAGGCCAGAAACACGGCGCTGAGGAAGGCACTACCTGCAAAGAAAAAAATACGTTTATTTGTGAGGAACATTTAATATAAAGAGCCTTAGAGACAGGAAGTCCAAATGGGAAGAAATGCACAACCCTCTGCAGGGGCTTTACAAATCCTAGACACCCCTTAGAGGTGTTCCCAGCAGAACATGTCCTGGAGAGAGCTCTTCACTTACCTCCCTTCTGAATGGAGAGCGACTCATGCCAAGGGGATTCTCCCACAAGAACAAACCGCTGGCGGGTTCCTACCTCCTACCATCACACTCAGAGAGAGGCACATAATTCAGTCTGTATACAGACTGTGCTGGCTGCTGTTTCTGCATGGGAATGCATTCGCTTTAGTCATACCCATATGGAACGGCTGTTATACTGGGCATGCTGGATAACCTCGTCACCAGAACATGCCGGGGCCCTCAGCAAAGCTCAGTGAAAGAGCGAGCGCAAGCCTGCAGCTGAGGCAGAGAAGTGGCATTACCCTACTTCTCAGATACCAAAACTGAGGCATAGAAAGGATCAGTGCAGCTTTTCCAAGTGGGTCTTAAAAATATTAATGCCTTTACTGAGGAAGCTTTATTTGAGATGTCTTGGGTTGAGCTAAGTGCCGAGTACTCACATTGCTCAACTACCAACACCAGAAATCAAGTCCACGAGGTCCCAGGTTAAACAGGACCAAACCGCAAGCACCCAGCGCAGCAGCCTGCTTACAGCTTTCAGCCTCACATCACTCTATGGAAGTCATCAGGAAAAACACAGCTTAGACACCAAGAACCCCGACCAGTCATCAGCCTACAGCCATCAAACACCCGGGAAGCTTCTCCCTGCTTCCCCCTTGAGAAAGAGAAAAAATACAGGGTTACTTGGTGATGAGCCTTCTCCATTCTTAGGTGACACTCTCTAGACAGAAACCTCCCTACCTCTCCGACCTAGTGTCCAGTTGTGCACAGCTCTAAAGACCTGCCACCCAGGAATCATAGTCACAACCTGTCTTCTCTCTGCCTACTTCAAAGCCTAGAGGCTGCCACACTCCCAGTTAGGGGACAACCACCACCAGTTTGTCTATGATGGAACTATTTGTCCCATGGTATCAGTGAACAGTTAAAAATCAGTTTAACTAAACAGATCCCCCTCGTTTCCTTTTGCAAATGCTTTTAAATCAAAGCCCCTCCTTCCTCAGTTAGTCCATAATTGGAGGAAAATTTCTGGAAACACTGATCAAAACAATCTGTATCAGCTCTCTTTGCAATGTCTGGGCACTGCTGGACCGAGATCAGACTGACCCTCCCTCTGATCCAGCAGAGAACTCCCAAAATTTAGGTGACAGGTAGAGATCACACAGGATAGAAGACTTTTGCGCTGAGAAGTCATAAAAGCAGCAGAAACCCGCATTATGCACAAAATGAGTGAAACAGCTTTTCTGTCATCATCTCTTCAACTGTGCCGACGTGGGTCTTTGGTTACAGCTTCTGCTTCCACCAAGCTCATTTAGCTCATTTCAAGCCAAGTTCACAACTGCCAGTGACAGCCAAGGAACAGCTGCAGGCAACCCCCTGCTTCTGAATAAAAGCTCAAAGACACGTTTTGAAAAAGAACTGCACCCAGCACCGTAAGTGCATAGCCACGAACGAAAGAGCGAGCAGCAGAGCATGATGTCCTGCCGCACACAGACACACCCTTCCTCATAAATTAAAACCTGCTGGAAGTCATCCAGAAAAAGGAGAGGAAACTCCTAGGGATGCTGAGGTGAAGGCAGCTTTGACTTGACTATAGAGTCTTTTGATCTCGTGATTTCAGGTAGAACTTTGACCTTGCTCCAGTCTCGTTTCTGCTGCTTCACTGAGATCTTTGTAGCAGTTGTATCTGTAAAGTTCTGCCTTGATTTAATTGCCGCTACTTTTCTAAGCTTTATAGAACATCATAAAGAACCGGTTTCTCTCCGTCATCTCACCTTTGATCGTAGCTAAGATGAAGAACGCAATGACGGTGTTGTTGATGGCGCAGGTGGACTTGGCCACGCAGGACATCACAGAGTAGGGGTTTAACAGATAGCTGCAAAAGAGCAAAGCTCCAGTCACACTCAGAGGAGACAGCATCTATTTAAAGAGGTGTTCAGAAGAAAACAGATGCACTTTGCCATTTCTCTTTGCTTATTTTTATGTGATGGGATCCTCTCCTCATCAAATTCACTCAGCTGAACAGGCTCTTTAGTCTGGAGCAAACCCCTGGTGGTAGCCAGGGTGGTAGCCCTGGAGGCAGTGGCCACGGGGAACACACTGGAGACAAGGAGACAGCGGGAAGATGCCCGACATACAAGTTCTGTCCTAGAAAATGATTCCCAGAAATTACTCTTGCTTTGCAGAACGCTGTGCATTTATTCAGTCAGACCTGGGACTACTGGGTCCAAAGGGAACTCGTTCTGCCACTCACACCGACTGGCTCTGAAGAGAACGAGACGGAAACAAATCTGGGGACAGGAGCAGAGTTTGCCCTGACCCAGCTGCACCTGCACTCTCCTGCTATGGCATCATTTATGTTCACCATGGCATGATCGGAGCACAAAACCCGCCAGCTATGAAAACCTGCCACATTCTAACTGGAAGAAGCAAGCTCTGAACACCTTCACCCTCCGGAGCGCAGCCACTTCGTTTGTAGGGACGCCAGCTCCTTTGGGAAACGAGTTACAGTAATCTCCTGTGACTGGGTCCAAAGCACAGAGGAACGCTTGGCAGGATCCCCAGTACAATCAGCAAGACAACACACTGGTCAACCTTGCTAATAACTAAGCCAGTTGCCAGAGTGAGTAGACAGGGCTGATCAGTTCTAATTTATTCCTCACATTTTTCCTCCAAGTCCCAGTCTACCCTCTCCAGTGGCTCCAGAGGGACAGCCTACAGCAGGACAGGTACAATGTGAGGCCAGCTTTGCTGTGGTAATGTTTCAACCATGTTAAATACAAAACTCTGCCTTTCCCCGCCTGGGAAACGTACCATTTTTAGAAAATTCGTAAGAAAATAAGAAAAAGGTCACAGCTTATCTAACGGAAAACTCTCTCCGATATAGATTAATTCAGATAATAATTTATTCAGGTCAAAATCCTAATGAAAAGAAACCTCTTTGACATTAAGTACCCTATTATTTATTTTAGTTGAAGCTTTCTGAAATTAAAAGCATGTTTAGCACAGAGAGGAACATCAAGACACGACACTATCACACTGACAATATCTTTGAATTATTACAAGCAATTCTGAGATATTCAAGTTGTGATTTTCAGCAAACATTTTGTCCAACTGCTCAAAAATTCTCCCAACTTTTCTGAAAGACACCGGAGACACTCGGGAGGCGCAGACCCCATGTTGATGACGTGAGTGTACAAGCAGAACGAAGGGAATGTGACCCAGGCAGGCAGAGCGTTCTTGCTGTCAAAGCAAGGGCCGCTTGCTGTTGAGCGTCTCAGAGGGCCTGAGTGAATTCACTTGTTGGCAACGAACCTTCGGGAAAGCATCTGCTTCTCACTTCCAAACCAAGCACCCAGGGCTGGGGGGATTTTTACGCATAAAAGGAAATCCAGAATTTGTGGGGGGAAAAAAATCTTAAACAAATGCTGAAGCCCCAAATCAGACCAAATAAAGCCCAAAGGGAGCTGCGGACCCAATGCAGGCTACGAGCAGCGATACTTACAACAGTGCTACCTTGAGGGGGATGTAGTGCATCTCCATGGGTGTCTGGATGAGCTCCGCCACATCGGGTGCATATTTATCCAGTTCTATGAGAAGCTTTTGCTTTTTGAACTGAACAAGGGAGAATGACCAAAGACTGTCAGATGAGGAAAGTCATTATTTCTTGTTACTCAGTATTTCCGTTACTACAGAACGGACACGAGCCCCAGGCGTGAGCCAAAGCTCACGTTATGTGAGGTGTGGCACAAACAGAACCAAGCCCTCTCTTTGCCCAAATGCTGAACAACTGAAGCGGAAGTCAGGAGAAAGCAGATAATCTCTACTCATTTGACCTTTCTTCATGACCTGGAATTCACCACACTAGAGTTTAACACTTTCAGTCTTCCTAAAGCCTGCCTGGATCTCCAACAAAACGCTGACTCTGAAGTCACTGCTCAACGTACAAGCCCCTGAGAAGCCAAGGGGCAGCAGTCCGTGACCTTGGTTATTTTGCAGATAGATACCTCTTTGCCTAATCTCCTTCAGGGACCCCAAATGTCTTTCATCTACCTTGTTCTGTGACACTCTGTATGCAGACAAAAGAGAAATCTGAATTATGAACCTACTGAACTGTCATGATGAGACAGATGCTGGCAATAAATTCTCAATGAGCAAAGTAACTCACATGTAGGATTTTTACATGTCTGCTGTTCTACCCTGAGTTATTTCTTCTACTTTGAAGTCAGACGACAAGGAACAAGCACGTAGCTGGGTGGGAGAGCCCACAGATGCTGTAGAAAACGCAGCCTCGCTGTTC
>NW_010428056.1:4157-5731 GCF_000710305.1 Buceros rhinoceros silvestris | reverse complement strand
CGCTGAACCACTGGCCCTCGAGGATCACGGAGAGCACAGTGCTGCTTACACACCAGTGTCCTCTGACAGAGAGCCGAGAGGAACCACTCGCCTCCAAACACACATATTTATAATTTGAGGGGAACAAGTAATATCTGGTGTCAGACTTTCCCCTTGCTCACTAGAATGCTTTATGTCACCTCAGCATCCTTGGAAGGTTTCATTCCTTCCTCCACACGTTTCACTCTGTCTGCAAACACAAACCCTGCTCGGGGTGAAACATTCCAGACTCCAGCTACAAAATGCACAGCAGACTGTAGCAGGAGCGGATGCGAGACACAGGAGCCCTCGAGTCTTACCAAATTCATAGTCCAGTAACTAAATTCTGCAATTCTTGCAATTCTGCAAACTGCCCAAAAACTGCACGCGGGTCTTCAGTGCATGTTCTGCAACCTCCCACGTCCTCTTGTGTTCTATGACCCCAGACCTGTCTGCGTTTCACTGGCTATGGCACTCTCACAGATCTCACAGCCTTTATTCTCCTTCCAGATCAAAGAAGCTACACTGCTGTGATCACCACTCAGGGCAGTGTGGTAGTCACAGACACGGATTTGTTTCGTACTGTGGTACTGCTACCACAAAGCTTGTTCCTCAGCTGTTCACCACGTTCAGTCCTTGCGTTAACTGACCATCCAGATACAACCAGATTTACTGGAACGAGGACGGAATGTTGAAGCTGCATCCCCTGCTACAAGACAATCATACCTGCTGGGAGAATAGGACCAGCAACATCGGCAAGTCAGCTTACCACAACTTTGTTGAAGTCCTGGATGGCCAAGTAAAGGGCAACAGCAGTTAGCACGTCAGTTATCTACAAAAGCAAGGCAGAGACAGACAGACTGTACAAACCAAACAAACGGAGGAAAAGACGCTGGACAGTACCGCAGTGCTGAGTAAGGACTGATCTGATTCAGCTCACAGGAAGAAAAAACAAGCTTTGAAAACACCGGAGTGGTGCTTTGTGCACTGAGTTCACAGAGCACCGCTTCACCTTGGAGCCGAGACATTAATACTTACAAAACAAGAGATGGGTTATTAAGGGGAGGGAAATGGTCCATGGCAAGAGGCATGTGAGGGTAATAAAGGGAATCCCAGTCTGACTAGAGCAGCAGCAGGGCAGTGCCCTGCTGGCTAACCCACTGGTCCCTTAGTCCAGTGTGACAGCACCTCGAGCTGTCCCCAACGTACCAGGCAGCAGCACAGTCACCTGGACGCCAGCCCCAGCACCAGGCAGGCGGCTGTGGGCTCCGCAGGAGATCCCTGCTGCCGGGGATCTGGGGAGAGCCTCTGCCCGGCAGCAAGTGCAGCTGGCTGTATCATTCCTGTCCCTGGGAATTATGCAGAGCTCCAGAACAGTTTACAGGAGACGTCGGGAGGACTAACCCGTTGTGCTCTCTGCGGGCCTGGGGTTGGCAGGGGGTTCTAGTGAGGAGCACTGCAGCGTGGGGATCAGGCTGAGGGGACAACTTATTCTGACCTGCAGGAGGTAACCTTTGAAATGTGAAACCAACCGCCACCACCCCGTCCCTAGTGAG
>NW_010428056.1:2806-4001 GCF_000710305.1 Buceros rhinoceros silvestris | reverse complement strand
GCAGGAATATGTACAAGGGAACAGCCCCAGCGCGGGTTTGCACGGGCAGAGCTAACTAACTAAACCGTGAGCTCAGAACCTGAACTATGGGGAGGCTGAAGGGCCACAATTCTTACAGGAGTAAAAGGAAAGTCACACTCAGCATTTCACTGCACGGGATCTTTCGAGAGCAGCTTTCCAGAAGCACTTACCATGAACACCAGCTCAGCATATTCAATCAGGAAGTGAAAGAGATAAATTACCAGCGGGGTCTAAAAGAGAGGAGGAGGAAACCCATGTCCAATACTGTCCAGACAAAACAACAGCCATTCGATGAGAAAAATGGAGTAGAACTATGAGAGACTGTGCAGAGCCATCTTCCTGATCCTCTTCCACAAGGCCATTACTTCAGAGTAAAGTGATTAATCAAAGCACATTTACTGGTCTCTTTCCTTGCCAAGTTCTCAACGCACTTTATCAAAGACATCATCAGCGTTGAAATTATATCCTATCCCAACTTTTCAATTCTCCCAGTGGAGTGGCAGAGTCACAACAGAAAGCACATAAAGAATGGCTTTAGAAAATACTTTTTCCAGAGAATCTAATTTTTCAGATTGTTTGCAGATGCTTTTGAAAGAGCTTCCCACACAGCTGGTTTCACTGGCCAGCCTGTTGTTTAGAGGAGCCTCTTCTAAAGCAGAAAGAAGCCAGCGTGTTAAAAACGTACAGCAGCAGGACTGTGGTTCTACGACCCGCCTACTCCCACAGCTCTTCCCTTCGAGGGTGAGAGGAGGAGCAAGTTTCTGAACTATTCCTCTGACAGAAAAGTTCCACCTGGAAGTGCTGTATTTACCTGGTGTAAATTCAGCCTTCACTGTGACAGAATATATTTCTTTTGAAATACTTTTCATTGTCATGGCTTGGCTCCATGAACAAAGATCTGGGAAGGGCTTTTCCCACGCTCGCTGCAAGCGATGCGTGCACCCTTCGGGGCTGCGCGGTGGATTGTTTAGGTGAGGCGCAGCGTGCGCGGAACTGGCTCCACCCTTTACACCTGAGGTTCATCTGCCAGGGCCTGGCGAGCTTGGACGGTGACAGCGAAGTCCTCGGGTCGGAGGTTTGGTTAGAGTGTCCTTCCCTTAGATGGAGCCTTACAGGGCTGAACGAGCTTCATCTGCCCGGGTTTGGAGTCAGAGCTGTCCTTCTCCTAGGATGG
>NW_010428056.1:2037-2591 GCF_000710305.1 Buceros rhinoceros silvestris | reverse complement strand
TACCTCTGGACATCACAGACCCGGGCACGGGGCGGCCGGGGCCTGCCAAGAACGGGAGTCCTGGAGGGGGGAAATACTTTCAATGTGACAGTATAAATAAGCACGGAAAAATATTTCACAGTCTGGGGAAAAAATGAATTTAAAGGAGAATTTACTGAAGAGAAACGAGTTTTCAGAGGTAGACAAAGTGTTCACCTCACCCCTGGGTGATGCCAGGAGTGCACCTTCCTATCAGTCAGAGCACTCGAGGGCACCCCCCACGGGTGCCGAGGCGTTCGCAGGAACGCAGCGTTTTCAAGCTGAGGAACAAACGTATTGCGAGCTTCTGCTAACGTTAACATCCCTCCAAAGAAAGAAACTCGGGATGCTGCTATCCACTCAAACTGTGTGTTCAGACTCACAATGACACTGTCTCTCCCTGCTCCAGCTGTCAGAAACATCTGGAGGTGACCGGAGTATTTTACTCACTGCAGATGGCCCCTACTGCAGACTCTCCTCGTGTATGATGTCTAACCCATGATGTCTATCACCCGCACGGCACCCAGTTTCTCTGT
>NW_010428056.1:363-1861 GCF_000710305.1 Buceros rhinoceros silvestris | reverse complement strand
ACAGCACTCCACAGACTCCTCCACGACTCTAAGCTCTCGGGAGTCACGGGACCAGACAACTCCCCAGCCTTTGCCAGGCCACGAGCAGTACGACTAACAAACATGCCACTTGAGTAATACGCTCAAATGAAAAATGAATACTGACCTCATGAAAAATAGCTCCAGAATATGGCGAGACCCCCAAATCCAGCAGAGCTAATCCTTCCACCACTGAAACACAAAACGCTGCATTAGAATCCTGTACTGAGGGAGGAGAAAGGCCTCATGGTGGTAAAACCATCGTTTTTAAACCACCCCCCCTCTCGGTGAATTGCCTCTGAATGGGTGACACAAAACCCCCCGGAGCCAACACCCAGCTGGCACTGTCTGCTCACCTCCACCAGGCGCGTTTCTCTAGTAACCGGTCGGTCAGCTGTAATCCATTTATTGGCACCAGCTAAAAGCGTTAGAGCTGAAGCATTCTGCACCTAACCACACATCAATCACAGCTACGACACTGACTGATAACCACCTATTTTAGGTTACCTGTTACGTGATACACGGTATCTGTGCTGCAGAAATACTTAATTCTCAGGGGGCAAATCATGACGTAACATAGAATTTTAACTGTTTTGCCTAATTAGCTGCAGAGAGATCTGAAACCCCCCATAAGAGCAGAAATTAACACACATTACCAGGCAAAGCTAAAAGCTTTCCCTGTTGCTGAAACTGCCTGACCTTTTGCAGCCTTAATTGAGACCTTCTGTGATCCTGTAATTACCGCTGGCACTGCCATCCATGTTCTCCCGCAGCACCCCCGCTCAGTGAGCACAGGATTCCTGGGCAGGAAGCAGTGTGTGCAGTGAAATGAGCTACAGAAAACGGGTCCATTTGTTCAGGGAGGGGAGGCAGGAGACTGCGGGAAGCAGCACGAGCTGCTCAGTTCAGCGATATGTGGAGACGTAGATTCTGCCTCTGCCACAACATTCCTGTATGACGACAGCCCAGACTGCTCAAGGTGATGCTGACAGGGCTCCTCACTATCTCGATGCTCACCTTGATGCTCTAAGGTAAGACTTAGAAAGCATCCACTGCTGCAAGTGCAGTTGTGGGAGCTGTATTTTGAAAGGATGAAGTGTGAAGTGCTACACCCCGGGGAGCTGAGGCCTCAGATCATCAAACACATTCGTGCTTTTGACCTTTATTACTCTGTGCCCCTGGCTTCCACCCCAAAACTGCAAACGATTTTACCTGCATAACAACCGGACATTATTTTCCCAAACGGCTGTCTTTAAAATAAATTAAGGTTCCTAACGGGCTCAGATGCTGTTCAGAGGTGACAAGCCTTGACTCCGCTGTACCTCGGTTTTCAGAAGAGAATTTGAATCACGTCAGTAACAGCGTGCAGGGCCACAAACTGCGCTCCCTTTCGTTTTCCGTTCGGGTCTGTGCGAGGCGGGAGCCAGGCAGCGTGTCCTCAGCACGGGGCACTGCCCGTGCCCGCACCGCACAGCCACAG
>NW_010428056.1:0-246 GCF_000710305.1 Buceros rhinoceros silvestris | reverse complement strand
CCCACAGCGGCTCGCTCCGGGCTGCCGAAACTACCAGATCCTGTGTCGTCCTCCCGGCCGAGGCACCTCCTGACACGAGCACTTTGCACAAGTGCAAGCGGGCCGGCTGCGCGCAGCGGCGGAACCCCCGCCCTCCCGTGCCCCTCCGTCCCCTCGGCGCTGCCGAGCACTCGCTCTTCCCTCGGGGACAGCCGCCGCGGACCGCTCCACGTCGCTTTTTGTCGGGCCCGGGAGAGGCCCCGGCTC
>NW_010428055.1:609-1783 GCF_000710305.1 Buceros rhinoceros silvestris | reverse complement strand
TGGGGCACTTCTGGATCTCGGGGCTGGGTGCAGACACCACTTCCAGCACCTCGGGCTCCTCTTTCTTCACCTTGACGCCTTTAGAAGCCCCTTCACGTGTCGTCTCGTTCTCCGTTAAAAACTCGTCCTCTGCAACGGCACCACACAGGCATCGGTCATTCACCCACCCAGGCTGGGGTGACGTCCCAGAGCACAGAGCGACCAACAAAACACGGTGGGATGGCGGGGCTTCGGGCTGGAACTGGCCGATTTCGGGTCTCCCGGGGCTGTGAAAATGTCACCGCGGGGGCGCCGCCCGCCCTGGCGGGTGCTCAGAGACGCCGCCGTGAGGGGAGGTGCCCGGCAGCTCGGGGGTTTGTCCCCCACCTGAACCCGGTGAGGTCTCAGCGGGGACAGATCTCGTGCTCTGGGGGAGAACCAGGCCCTGCGGCGCCAAGGGATCCACCTCAAACCTCGACACCAATGGTGTAGTAGGAGAAAAGGTCACCGAGGAGCACCAGCCCCCGTCTGTCACGGTGGGGGCTGCCTGTGACACCAGCCCAGCTGCTGGGAGGGCTGGGGGAACCCTCCACCCCCACTACAGCCAGCTCGTGCTTGGGAAGCCCCAACCACACCCTTGTTTCTGCCGCAGAGGCTGAACCCCCCAACGCCAGCCCCCTCTCTTGCTCAGGAACAGAAGAGGCCTGAAGTTTTCTTCTCCTTCTTCTTTTAGAGCACATGAACATGCTGGGAGCTGCCCCGCGTCTCCCCTGCACGGGGTGACTCACCCACATCAGACTCGGCCGGGTCCTCTTCCACCTCCGCCCTGGGCTGATCCTCCTGGTGCGGCTTCTGCTTCTGCACGCTCAGGGACATGACGTTCATCACCAGGATGGGCAGTTCTGCGTGCGGAGCAAAGAGGAGAAACGGTCACCGGCTGCGGAGAGCTCCCACCTTCCCGCCGCGGGGTGATGCCACCCGGAGATACGGTGGGAGCGGGTGAAGAGCCAGAGAAAGCTGCGGCTCAGAGTTGGGACAAGTTGTGTGAGGGGAGGTTGAGGTTGTCCCTGAGGCAGAATCTCTTCCCCGCTGGGGCTGTGCAGGGCTGTCGCAGGCTGCCCAGGGCAGTGGTGGAGTCCCCATGGCTGGAGGGGTTTCCCAGCCGTGTGGAGGTGGTGCTGAGGGCCAGGGGTCA
>NW_010428055.1:0-236 GCF_000710305.1 Buceros rhinoceros silvestris | reverse complement strand
CTGGAGCCGCCCACGGTGACTCCAGGAAGGTCGCACGGGGCAGAGAGGTGGGTGGTGGGTGGGGATGGGGGTAAAGCTGGGGAACAACGGCGTGGGGAGGGGGGACCTGAGCAGGAGGGGAGTGGGCACGGAGGGCCTGGGCGCTGCCGGAGGCTTCACTGGTTACAACCCTTCCCTCTGCAGGGGACAATCGGCAGCGGCCGGCGCCGGCCACACCGGCCCTGCTCGGGGTGTTT
>NW_010428054.1:2538-9252 GCF_000710305.1 Buceros rhinoceros silvestris | reverse complement strand
CAGCTGCCAAGGCAGCGCTGTTACCTTTCAAACGATATTTCCTAATGTCTTTGACAGGAGTTTTAGCTCTTTAACCAATGCCAGGGATTAGAGGAATTTTATTTATCTTTCCATTTCCAGGGCAGCCACCTGCTTAACTGCTCCTTTTAAAACGGACAAGCACCACATCCACCGAACCCGAGGCTCTTTAGCCCGCGGTACTGCTCTGCCGTACCCCCGCCAAGCCTGCAGCAAGGAAATTCTCCTGTCGGAGAGCCTGCAGCAAGCCCTACGACTCGCTTCAGTGCAACAAACTGGAGAACCGGGATATAATAGGTCACTAATTTTCATCTAACCCAGAAAATATCCCAAAATAGCAGCCAAAAGCAAGCTCCCAGAGAAGAAGGAGGCCGGAGCGAGTACGTGTGTGTACTGATATGCCGGTGCACGTGGCCAGGTAACCACCTGGGACCCACACCAGGGCCCAGGCAACCAGCAGACCCCCCGTGAGCTCCCCCTGAGGTTGCTCGCTCGGCCCCACAGGGCTGCCACACTCCTGGGGCGAGGCAATCCCGAGCTCTGCCACCTGTCTCACGGAAAATGCCCTGGGGTGATGGCAGGAGACGGGACCAGAGTCACCCTCCTGAACTCTGGGACTCACCAAACCAGGAAGGGCATGCAGGAGCTCCCCGTTCCTGGCCAAAGAGCCCCAGCTCACTGTCTGCAACTCGGGCAGGAGAGAGCCCCTCCAGCCACCTCCCCCTTCTCCGAGCCCTCCAGTTCTGTTGTAGGCATCCAGGAAACACCTGAGACACGTGGCATTCAAAGGCAGCGAACCACAGAGTGTGGGTTTGGTTCGTAAACGTTTTCTGAAGAACCCGTAGGGCTCAGCTGGCTTTGGTGACCACTGCCAAGCTCCAGCAAAGTCACAGCCATCACGCTGGTTTTCCAGAGTCTTCCTACCGAGGAGGACACAGCTCAGCCCCTCCTTTCCAGAGGATTTCAGTGGAGTCCAGTCTTCCCTTCTGACCCTTCACACACATCCATTCACTGATCCTCATTTGATATCGTTGCCCCTGCAATGCTGTAGCAGGTTTAAAAGGTGTCGCAGTTCTTCAGCTGGCTGTGAACTCAAACTCAGCCATCGCATTGTTCCCTTGCCGCAGGGACATGTGCTGGGGCTCCCAGGGGCCATGCTCCACCATCGGGGCTGGCCATGTGCTCCCTTCCCTGTCCCCTTCGCTTCCCAAGCAGGGACCCTGCCCACTATCCCGTGGCTACCTGGTTTCTGCACAAGCACCCAGCGCGGGACCCCAGCAGAAGCCCTCCAGAGAGCTCACACACCTGCACGGGCAGAAGAGCAGCTCTGCAGAGAGGTCCGAGAGGGGCATCAGCCACACAATGCTGTACCTGGTGAAGCTTAGAAAACGTTGGGGAGCGTGGGGAGAGGAGAGAGCCTGGCTACAACCAACAGCTGTGGGAGAGGAGAAAGGAAAACTGCACATCATCAGCTGTGCAGAGAGTGCGGAACGGGACAGGAGGAGTTAAAATCCAACAGCTGGAGCAAACAGGGCAATGGTGGCGTAGGGAATAAGACTGAAACACCGGTGCCCTGTGTCTAACAGCTCCGTGTGAGCCATGTCAGAAGCGCTTCTGAAGAGGGGGCAGGTCGGGAGCGAGGCTGGTAACCAAAGTGCTGCCTGTCACTGCGGGAGAGCGGCTGAGGAGGAAAGCAGCCAGAGTCTGCTGAAAGCCAGGCAGAGGCCTGGGCAGAGGCCTCGGAAGAACAGCAGAAAAGGTGAAGAATGTATGAGGAAGGGTGTAAATCCACCAGGGCAGGAGTTACTCTTCCTCTTGAAGTCGAGGGTAAAGTAACACAACTGAGATTAGGGAAGAAGTAAAATGGAGCCTCCAGCAAGAACAGTTTCAGCAGAGCTGTACCGGGGATTTCTCTGGGCGTATGAGAAAACTCCTGACCAATCTGTCAGGGCATTCAGCAGAGGAGGTGGTTGCGGAAACCACGTCCTCCAGAGGTCCCAAGAACTGCTTCTGCCCAGCGCCTCCCTGCTACGCCGCAGCCGCGAAGGTCAGCCCTCTGGCGCAGTCTGGGTGCCCAGTCAGCCATCTGAGAAGCCTTGTCCTCGCTTCCAGTATCCGTCACTGCCCCACAAACACCCTCCCCTGCTCGCCCTTTCTGAACCGTGTGACCGCGTCTCGGCTTTCCTCATTCTTAGGGACTCGTATGTGATTTCCTTACCAGTCCCAGTCACTCTCCTGGGTACGTGGTGGAAGGCAGAGCATTGACTCATTAAGCAGATACTTTTCAGAGACATACTTGAGCTCCTACTCAAACATATTTTCGAGCTTTGCTGTGGGTTCTCACCCCAATTAATAATTTCACGTGAGCTGCAACCAACTCCTCTGAGCTTGCGTCAAGGCTTGTACCTGTGGGTTTCCCAACGAGCACCTCTTGGGAACAAAGCCTGAAAGGAAGAAGCCAATGCATCAGTGAAGCGCTTTGTTTTTCACAGCACTGCAGGAGGTCCATCAGGAGGAGCCAGAACAGCCCTGCACAGCCTCAACCCAGGTGAAACTGCATTTAGCGCTAAACCCAGCAAGCAAAGAGCTTTCCTCACTGTCCCTAAGCATCTGCCCCACCTGGTTCATGACAGAGACATTACCAGTCCACCCGAAGAGGATGACAAAATGCGCTCCTGTTCCTTCCTCTTCCCCCGCCCCACCTTAGCACTTCTGCCGAGAGGTAAGTTCACGAATGCATCACAGCTTCCTCAAGCTGTCTCCGAAGTCGAACTCCCCGCTCCACACTGCTGAACAAACACCACTTCCCCCACCTTAATGGAAGGGCTGTGTTTTGACCCGCGCACCTCACCAAACCCCAAAAGGCTGCACCGCCTCCCGTAGGTCTGTAAAAAAACCACCCTCGTAGGCGCTCGCCCACAGCAGATCGTGTAGGAACACAGACTGCACTAGAGGCGCACGTGGATACACAGACACACAGAGGTACCTATGCGCAAGAGCCACCATCCTGCGTGAGAACGTCTGTAACCAGCCTTTGAGGCTGAGCAAGCACGAACTACAACGCTTCATATACGCTATAGATATATACACACACTTTTTTTAACCGGTCCATTTTGGCAGCCAATACACCTTAGAGAAACAATTTTCACCATTAAGCTTTGAAGACACCTACTTCCTCCTGCTTTAAACCTGCTGCCTCAAGCACGGTCAGCCGAGCAACGCGGCTCTTCCAGAACCAGCCGCTGCTCCCGACTCTCTTCCAGCACGCTCATGAATTTATTATCTTTTCTTTCTCCAGGCATCTCTGCTGCGCTGAGGATTCTCTGCTTCTACCCAGCCTGTCCTATTCCTGGGTCCTTCTTGACACACACTGCTGTGCCTTTAGCTTTACTGGTTTTACTCATCATCCACCTCTACCCCCTTTTTGACAGATCACTGCATGGAGGATTATGAACCAAGTGAGATCTACCTTTACCCCATCTATGTTTAGGAATCACTGGGAAGGATTTTTCTCTCCCCCTGCTAAACTAGGGAAAAAAGAAATCACCGGCCTCATTTAGACACCTGACCGCCACCTCACTTGGCAAGAGGTGCCCAGCAGCAGCACAGCACGAGGGCCTGCACAGGTAGGACTTTTGGTCAGAAGATGACATGATGCAGGAAAACAATCAAGAACAAAGAGATCAAGAGACACTGTGATGGAAGGAAAGCTCTTCTGTTAGCATGAGAAGTTCCCAAAGAGCCTTCACACACTGCCAAGAAGACCCAGCTTCAGCCTTTTCCTTCCTCCAAAAGGCTGGCACTCCACAGCATCTCTTTCGAGGTCAGCATATCTCTGGCCTTCAAAGTGCCTGGAGACTAGCGTGAATCTGCTTCTACCTGCAGGCACGGACAACAGCTTGTTATCTGCCAAAACTGGGGAGAGCCTGCATAGAGGAACCAGAGGCATTTTCACACAGTGGGTGTTCACAGCTGCTAATCCACTGTGAAGAAACACCAACCCCAGCAGACAGCTGCCAGATCCTTCAAACGCAACCTCTGATGCGAGGGAATCAATATCTACAGAGCTGCGTACGCGGGGGAGAGGACATCCTACCTGGGTATGGAGACAGGGTTCAGCCCCTTCCGTTGGGCGGTGAAAGGGGCAAGGAACAGCCCCTGGAAAACAATGGGGGATAAGTCAACAAACCCCAAAGCAGGACAGTGCTCTGCGACACCCAGACAAGCTCTCCCCCCACACCCCAAATAATTAACAGATTTTAGGGACGTAATGGCAGGAAGTTGTTTTAGGACAGCAGAACAATCGCTGCAGCCCCTGCGCGGCTCTAGTCCGGAGGAATCATGTTTTGCACATGTCAAGTACCGACTCAGCCGGCCTTTGCGCGGATGAAGACGGCATGGCGAGAGGCGCAGGCCCTGAGAAGGGCGCCCGGGCGCCCTGACATAACCCGCCCCTTGCAGCGCCTGCAGCGCTAGGAAGTCATTTTCCAATACGGAGCTCTAATGGAAAGTACATTTAACATCAACAATCCTGCTCCTGGCAGCCAGCCTGGCGTTAGAATTACACTGCGCAGGAACAGCGCCCAAAGGAAAAAAGAGCACAAGTGCCTTTTGGATGGCACCAGTTCTGGGTTTCCCTCTTCGCAGCTGCTTCGTGAGTTCCATTTAGGGATGGCGAGAAAGGTACGTTCAGAACAAATTGTAAGAAGTTCCACTCTTGCTGGGTTCGCTTCCAGAAGAGGCTCCTCCCAGGTTTGCCCCCCCCCACTTCACCAGGCAGCTCCGTCAGCCCGGAGCAACAGCTGAAGGGGACGGGCACAAGAACTGCACCGTCTTTTCTGACAAAAGCAGCTAGCAGCCAGTTTACTTCCCTTTCCCTCTACTCCTTACACACAGGTCTAGGCAGAAGGGAACTGCCCAGCTTTGTGCTGCCGAGGGAAAGCTGGAAAACGCCCCTTTGTTCAAACCCACGTTCCTTAGGAGGACTCCAGGGCTACAGGATACGCCACGGCCATTAGGCAGCGGGGCATCTCCTCACCCTCAGCGAGGCAGCTGCCAGGCACGTCCTGCCCAGAACAGCTCCACTGCTGTTCACCAGGTCCGGCAGCTTGGCCCGAGTGAACGGCAGGGGTTTGGAGGAACAAGCATTTACCCTTTTGAGGCCCTGAACCAGCTACTTCCTCCTCCAAGTCGGCCCATCTGTGCAAACGGAGAGTGCGCCTGACATCTGTCCTGCCTTCTGTGAAAAACCATCACTGACGCACACACTTCCTGTTGATGCTGGTCTCACAAACTAGGGGCTGGAGCAGCTCGAAAGGGCCTGTGGCCATGCTGACAGCGATGGCTGATCAGACGCAACGTCCCTGGCAGAGCTGTCCAGTCCGTCCCTGCTGCTCCGTCTCCGCAGGACTGTAACCACACAGCCTCACACTGGTTTCAGCGCCGGGATTTTCCTCCTGCAGACACGCGTCACACAAAACCCCTTCATGAATACTACTCGTAACCTATTGCCTGGCTTCCCTGCTTGCAACGTGCTGTCTGCTGCCCACCTACACGTCCTGCATGGCCAAAGAGAAGCGTGGAGCTGAAAGAGCTGCCCGTGGAGTTCCCACATTAAAAATGTTTGTGACAGAACATTTAAACCCAATGCTCTACTATATTACATGAACTGCACCCTCATGGGGAAAAAGGTCCTCATTTTTCAGACCTGTGATGACAGGTTTTACGAACATTTGCTTTAACACCAGGAAGCGCCGCGGCACGGCCCCTCCAGGGTTACAGGTCAAGGCTGACACACCGGGTGAGACGCTGCCCAGTTACAGAAGTGCTTGTGGCAAAACACAGGAGAAAGCAAAGCCCTTGGCACAGAAATCACCGCCGATGTGGGCAGTAACATCTTGGTCTCTGGTTTTGAACACTTTTGCCTGTGCTGCTCTTGTTCAAGTCTTTGTATAATGTGCTACGTTAGGTACTTCCAGAAATACATAAACACATTTTGTTCTTAAAGGGATGTATTAAGACAGACCAACAAGCACCAAAGCAACAACAGAAAAAAAAAAATCAGTGAAAACATCTGATTGTCACGTTAAACTAGACGCTGCAAATAATAAAGAAAGCAGCTTTGTTGGTCCAGCTGAGAAGAGAATGTGAAACAAACAGTATGACTGGCAAGAAAATTAATGAGCGCAGATAATACATTCATGTGTTATTCAGATGGTGTTCTGGCAGCATCCCAGCAGCGGAGCAGCCGCAGTCTTCCACGAGAACCTCCCAGCTCTGAGAATCGGTGGATTTACTGGAAGACACTACCCGGACCGCACAATGATTTTGTACTGTCTTAAAGAGGAAACCCGCCAAAGGGCAGCTCACAGCTTCAGCAATGTGGCACAGCCAGTGCAGACAGCCAGAGATACCTGCACTTTCCACAGCTCAGATCCCTCTGCTCAGAGAGAGATTTCCCTGACAGGCTGGAAAACAGAATGAGACAGATCTTTTTTCCTCACATCTTCTGCTTTTCCACATCCTCTGTGCGGTGTAACAGGCCCTTTGCTTTGCCTGTAGGGCATATGCGAGAATCTTCTTTCATGGCTGCTTCTCGCAGGACACAATCGACACCGGTTGTGGGTGCCTTACTCTGTCAGTGGCTGGAAAGCCGTTACAGTGCAGGGCACCGTGCTCCACAGCTCCCAAGACTGA
>NW_010428054.1:395-2438 GCF_000710305.1 Buceros rhinoceros silvestris | reverse complement strand
GTGCCTCCCCGCCTCCAAGGACTGAAGATTGCCCCAACAAGCCATTGTAACGCTGGTTGGAAACATCTCTTTCTGATACGCAGTGAAAAGTGAAAGAAACAGCAGCTTTTGTTCAGCAGAGATGGTGCCTGGGCCAAGGGAAGCAGCAGGCCAGACCTCTCCACCCTCCGGGTTCCTTCCCCGGGCACCCGGCCAGGACCGGCTGCGGGCAGGCGCCAAGGCACAGCTCCACTCCCCTGCCAAGGAAGTGGCACAGGGGCACCAGCAACACACACACGAGCTCCCACAAAACAGGGTCCCGGCTGGGAAACGCTCTCCAGGATGCGACTGCAGAGGGTGGCCCAGCACGCGCCGGCCCCGCAGCGCAGGCGCGAGGCCAAGCACCACATCCCAAGGCCTGGCGAAGGGCATCGCTCCCATCCAGGACGAGTGGCCTCGGAGGCTCCCGGGCTGCCTGGTGGGAAGCCACGCTGCAGCCGGCAGCAGGCCAGACCCAGCGCCACCGACCGTCTGCTCTGCTTGAATGACTCGGGCTTCCTCCGCTCCTCTGCTCCTCCCCAAACCTGCAGCGTGCTATTTTCTACTCACTGAGCCCACGGCTCCAGCTCACAGACAGGAAGTTGGGAAAGACAGACTACACCGCTGAGAGAGCAGAAAACATCCACAGTGACGGCAGGCGTTTGAACCGGGCTCGTTCAAGTCTCCAGCTCCCGGTGGCCCCTGCTACCCCCACAACCAGGGCACAGGGAGCTCACAGACAGGTGACGGCAGACCTGCGGACCTGCTTGGTGAAAGTCCAGTGCCACACACGTGTGCTCTGCCCTCCTAGAAAGAGCTATTGATCTGATCGTGCCAGAACTACCCTGAAACCAGGCAGCTCCTCTGTTAACCACAAACACAGCCCTCAGGCAACCCTCCACATGATGAGCAGGAGCACCGCTGGGTTTGGAGCAGCAAGCCGCTGCCGATTTAACATGTGATGTGGACCTGGGGGGACACTCCGCAGCACAACACGGGAGCCCTCTCCTCTGACTGACACCGGGTACCACCTCGCAGGGCTGCGCAGAGACCCTCCATGTTGCAGCCCCGCTTTTCCAGGACATTCTCTTGCCCTCTTCGACCTCTGCAGCGAGGACACCCACCAGCCTCTGCAGACACTCAATTACTGCTCTCATTCCGTAGGGGAATGACGAGTCAGTATTTTCACAGGGATGGCCTTTATCGCGCACGAGTAAGAGGCAGAGTGGGACAGGGTTGGTGCTGAAGAAGTTTCAGCAGTTGGTAAAAACCCCGCTCTGTGCAGTGCCGAAGATCGTTATCCCACACACACGCCAATTCCCAACCCTCCTCAAAACCCATTGAAATATGATGACCCCAACGTATCACGTCTCAGCGTTTTCTGCCCCCTCCTCAGACTGACTGATGTAGAAACAGCATTTTATCACTCGACATTTCCAGTCGGAGTCAGTCATCTTACTAAAGCAGCCGATGCCGGCGAAAGGAAAAGACCCGTTTTCTGGCACAACCCCCCTTCCCACGGCGTGTCTCGTCACTACCTGCACCCTGGCACAGCGGAGGAGGTGGCTGCTCCGCACAGCCACTTCAACTCACCCACAGGTACGACCTAGTCGAGACTTACCCCGTTCAACCAGGCTGAACCCTCTATCTGCTCACAGAGGTCTCGCAGCAAAGGTGAAAACACCAAAACCAAAAAGAATTTTTTTCCCCCTTTCAGATAGAGCTAAAGATGAAGCTGGGGTGACCGGGACAGATCTCAGTGCTGCCCTGGACAGAGGGTGTCTCCCCGCTGCTTTCAGGAGGGGCTGCCAGATCTGTGTGGCAGAGGAACAGACGAGTTCTCTCCTTTCCTTAGTCTCCCATTTCACCGTGACATTTAATTATCCAAGAGAGGTCTCCACCAGCTACAGGAACAGGAAATGCAAATCCAGGACAACCACAAGGGCTTTTAAACACACGGTGCAGCATTGTTATTATTTTTACAGCACACCCCTCGCTCTACACTAAATAAGCCCATTAGTATTA
>NW_010428054.1:0-296 GCF_000710305.1 Buceros rhinoceros silvestris | reverse complement strand
ACTAAATAAGCCCATTAGTATTACACATGCCCATCTGCTTTGGGCACAGCCGCCCGCCTGCCTGCCTTCCTCTTCCCCCACGTTGCATAAACAACCGCAGCCGAGCAGCCCTGCGCTCCCTCAGGGGAGCGCACCTCGCTCCCCCCGGCGAAGGCTGACGGGGTTTACGGCAACTTTCGGATAACGAACGCATCCTTACAGCTGGCTGACCGGGAGCGGCACCCCCGGGTCAGCAGCACCGCAGCCCAGGAGGCTTCACTGGCGACCCGCCCGCCTGCCCCGACACCTCGGGGACC
>NW_010428053.1:43311-46694 GCF_000710305.1 Buceros rhinoceros silvestris | reverse complement strand
TTAGCAGCGTAGAATTAATAATACACATGCTGATGCTCGTGGGAAAAAGATAATGCTGGGGAAAAAAAAAAGATAATAATGTTGGTGGATAGCTCAGAATTATCACAACATGTTTTTGTGTCAGCTCTGTTTAGAAATCTGGCATGATCTGAGTGTACATCTTAAATCACCAGGTTGGGATAACTGAGAGTGGGAAGACTGACTGTGGTATCGCTCGTTCAGGTTTCCAAGTACATCACCAGGGAGAGGGACCCCAAGGCAGGTGGGGACCCCATCCGGCTGCATTGGATGGATGGATCAACGCGGATGGGTCAACATGCTGCTATTATTCCCTGTTTGTTGTTGAGTTGAGAGGAAATGCCCTGTCCTGCTCGTGCTTGTAGGAAAAAGCTGAGAAGGGAAGAGGACTTCTCCCTTTCTCAGTGATGCTTTGACCAAGGGTGGGGACAATGACCCTGCCAGCCTGGCAGGGGCTGATCACAGAGTGGGCAGCTGTGGGTCCAGGAACGCTGCCCTAGTGGCCAAGAAAAGCAGTATTTTAAAATCCAAGATATTTTCTTGGGGATGAGCAAATCAGGAATCTCTACAGATACAATTTTCTTGAAATTTTCTTTTAGTGATTTAAATAGAATTTGATCTTTTATCTAATTTTCAGTAAGAAGTATTTTCTCCTGGTATATGAATCTACCTGCCAGGCTGCAGCTGGGGGCAGGGGGTTTGTATTAACCTGTAGTATCATCCCTGGGGTATAGAAGAGGAACTTAAAAAGTATTCACTCTCATGTGTTTACACAAGAGACCTTAACAGCTCCAAGGGGGCCTTTAGAACTAGTTGGTCTCTGCTGTAAAAGGTCCCTAATCGGGTGCTTACCTGATCCAGGGTGTGAGCACTGCTCAGGTGTTTGCCTGTGACCGGCTGGAACAGCTCTGGTGTGTCTTGAGAGTGGGTCCATCTCCTCCTGACAGCACCCTGAGGGGTGGATGTCCCCAGGAGCGCTGAGACTGTGCTGGACCTGGCTGTTGGAGCATCCTTTTTGCACCCAAACCCCTGCACTGCTGGTAAACAGTGGCTTCACCAGCCCACCAGGCTTGGAGGCTTTTTGCCCATTTCCACGTGTAACTTCGCTAGCGATGGCTTCATCACTGATGGATGTCCAGCTTCATCTTGGGAAAAGTTTCTCCCCAGCTTTCAGAAGTGACTTTCTCAACCAAATCCCAGCATCTTTAACAAGAACTGGGGCCACTTTTTATTCCAGGGTTGGATTTCCCTCTGAAGTGTCTCATGTAACCCTTACTGGTTGGATTTGGACAGCAACCATCAGATCAGCAGTATGGGGTTTTGCAGCCTGTTTTTGTGGGTGTCAAGGGTGAAAAGTCTGAGGATATGAGTGAATTCAGCCCCTTGCCCACACAGGACCGAGAGTCTCCTTGCTCGTGTTCATGGTCCCTTTGAGTGGCAGGGAATGGGTGGCATCGTGTGGGTCACCAGGGCAGATGCTGCCTGAGCTGAGACGACAAGCTTTGCTGGAGTGACAACATGAACACTCACCTGTACGACACTGAAGTATTACACACATCCACACGATCCAGAATTATCTTGCAACTTGGGTCCAGACTTGTTCTGCATAACTAAAATCCAAACTGAGTTAAGGCCGCTCTACAGACTCTTTAAAGCAATCTTTGCTATGACCTTTACTGAGGACGCTGCTCTCTGGGAAAAAAACGTATTCAGCAGCAAAGTGGTTAAATCAAAATAACAAGGGCGATTTATCTAGTAGCTCTCCCTGGCTATACTCAAGGGGGGCATATCTACCTATTTGTCAAGTCATTGACAATAGCCTATTTCTTTCTTCCTACCCATATGCTTTATTAAAGAAACACTTGACCTACCTGTCATATCAAACTGCTTCCTTTATCCAAAACAGAATAATATAGACATTTCCCTTAAGGGAATCCTGATGCAAATACATAAGGACAGGTTGCCAATTTGTTGAGCGTATTAGGGTACAGAAAACTGTCAAGGGAAACAGCTGTAATACAGACTGTTCTAACAAGCTCATTTTTCTATTTTTTGCGGTGCACTTTTGGTCTCTCTTTAGTTTATATTATCCGATTTGTACGTTATGATTTTTATGGACAGCTGTCAGCTGCAACCCAGCTTTTTCACTCGGAAAAAAAGGAAACCTGCACATTCCCGGCCATCACTCTGATCTATTGTTCAGTCTTTGACAATAACTGTCACAAGCCCTTCAGCTGCACATGGCTGTGAAGAAACTTATGGGATAGGAGAAGGAAAAAGTAGCAAAGCTTGTGATGGAGAAGGTGCTGTCTGTGATTTAAAAGGCATGTATTTCACATGAAGCCACTTAAATACATGGTGACAGTTCCCATTTTCACCTGTCCACTTCTGTGTGGCAGAAAGCACTCGCTGTCTTGCCCTGGAGGAGTGGTCTGGGCAATAAGTCACTTTTGAAATGATGCAGAAAGGTCCAAATGTGGCGCTTTGCACGAACAAGGCTGAGGGCTGTGCATGGGAGCCAGGCTGCAGCAATTCAGCTTTCCCAGCAGTACAGTGGTTAATCCTGAGCCACTCAGTCCTCGGCACTGGTTTTGGCGTGCAGGTCCGAAACGTCACTGGCTTTCCAGCAAGGCGTTCTGGTGATGTTGTACAGATCCTCACCAGTTTTCAAGTGAAATCCATAATTTTCAGCAACTGGAATCTCCTGAGACCAGAAGAGATTAAGAGCCAAATCCATATAATTGGAGGTCTACTTTGTCTCGTGGACAAGGCAAGGGCTGTGCTGCGGGAACAAAGGGCAGATTAGAGATGTTAGTCCTGTTCCACTTTGGCTGCTGCTCCACTGAAATCAATGGGGTTACCCCAGGGATTAATTAGTCAATTTATGATTGTTTGCATAAAGGATGACATAGATCATCAGCTGAATGAACTGGCAGTGGAAGTCAGGGTGAGAGGGGAGACAATTAACTGTGTCTGGACTGAGGTCACAGCTCGAGCAGCTCTGGTCGCAGTGGCAGAGCATCGTGCCTACGGCGCATCTCTAACCAGTGACTGGCCATGAGAGGGACCATGGGTTTCTGCATCTCTAATAGAAGTCAGATCACCCTAAGAAAATATCTTTAAGGGCTCTTACAGGGTGGAGAAGAAAAGGAGCACTGGCATCAGCATGTGAAAGGGTGCACAGCAATGGCCTGCTGTTTCCCCTTGGTCTGAACTTCTGTCCCGTTCCTACTTAACAACCCAGGAACATGTCCTCACAGCCACACTTGGGCTCCTCTTCTCAAAGCTGTGAAGAAGCGATTCCTAATCTTGGCTTTTAATGTGAGAGCATCTAAATAAAGATAAAGAGCAGCAGGTGGCATCCT
>NW_010428053.1:29750-43203 GCF_000710305.1 Buceros rhinoceros silvestris | reverse complement strand
GGAGTTTTCTCGTGCCCCTTTTCCGGGCCAGGAACTTGCCTGTATGTTAAATATTGGCACCGTGGAAGGAGGGATGTTGGGTGGGCTGGTGTCTCTGCCATGGGTCAGGCTGCCAGAGGGACGTTTTGCTGTCACACAGCGTATAAAAGAAAGCAGTCAGAGATGGCACCATGTCATTTCAGGGTGTATCAAGAGATAAAAAAATCCTAAAAGCATATTTGTAGCACTGACTCTGCCTTTAGACAAGGGCTTGGGTAGTTTGAAGTCATTAACAGACTCTCTACAGCAGACACTACGAGACAGAAAGGAAATGTTACCAGCAAAGTTTAACAAAGTGGGGATGGCAAAATATAGCTGCTTGTTCCCTTGGGAAACTGCAGACATCAGGGGAGAGGGGCTGTCAGGCACTGCTTTTCCGTTCTGGTTTTGTAAACACACGTACCCTGTACGTGCTCACCAGCTGACGAGCATTTTCTGACAGAAGCGAAAACATCGCCTCATTTTTGTACATATTTTGAATCTGCAACACATTTTCTGGGGCCAAGCTGTAGCTCAGACATAGTGAGAAATGCATGCACATATCACTGGGGCTGGAGCGGAGCCCAAACCTTCTCCTCTTTTACCCTGCCCCTGACACACACGATGACATTTCATGATCTCTCGTCTAAATAGTGATGCACTGGAAAAAAAGACTTGAATATCCAGGAGGGCGGCACGGAGGCAAATGTGTTAATGGGGCGGTTGGTTAATCCAACCACCTCAGTGCAGCCTGGTGCCTGCGGAGCACTTGTTCTGAAAACGGGGGGCACTAGGACAGGTTGGAAGGCTTGGGGTGGGGTCCAGCCACAGCAGCAGCAATTAAATGTCGATCAAATATTGTCCTAGGAGCTGCTTGTCCAAGTCGTGTGAGATACCCCATGGGCCAGATCCCCTGGAACAAACCCAGTGTGTCCCAGTGAGATCCGAGTCACAGATCCTGGGGAATAATTGTTAATTAACATGAGACAACTGTTTCCCAGGGGAAGTTTGGAAAACAAGTATGTCTCCATCTTGCTTTTGAAAAGACACATCTTGCCAGCACAGGGGGGTTTTAACACTTTTTGGCAAAAGGCTTACCGGTGTGAGTCCTGAAATGTTCAGGCCACATTGGTGTAAACAGATTGATTTGAGGATTTTGTATTTTTGGGAGAAGTGGTTTGAATATTGCAGCGTCTCAGCAAAATCACACCAGACACCACTTATATTGAGAAGTAGCTCATTTGGTTTTAATTCATGCTGTACCATGAGGTTACAGCCTGCTTTAGTTCCTGCTTGCTTTTTAGCTGCTTTCTGTTACTTTTTTTTTCCTTTTCTTTCTTTTTTTTTTTTCCTGGAGCTTGTGAATTGCAAGGTCAAGCTAAAGTCAAACTTTACCATTTCGATGATGAAATGCAAGCAGATGTGGCTGTTTCATGTGACACTGTGCCGGCCCCGCTGTGCTGGGGTCCGTGGGTGGTGCCTGGCACTCCGGGCCATGTCCACTCCTGCTCAGCTCAGTGTCACCAGTTCTCCCATTCGGATTCCAAAGCTGGTGCCATGCTGTTCATCCCAGGAAGGTTACCAGGGAAACTGCTTTAAACTTCAGCACCTACTTGGAGCGCGGTGCCCACAGCTGCTGTTTGTTGGCCTTGGGAAGGAGTGTGGGTGGGTGACCGATGGTCTGTAATGGGGTTTTCCTTCATTTCATTGCATCAGATTCTGATTTCCTCAGGGACATCAGGCTCTGCCTGTTGCCAGGGAGCTGCGTGGTACCAAACTGCCCGTTATGCACTTTCCCTGGCTCCATCACTTGCTGCAGATCTATTAATTCGCTCTCTGCGTCTCTCGCATGGTTTGCGAATGATGATCACTTGGCCTTGAGCAGGATGGACTCTCCTACTTGAAATGAAACTAAAATAACTCACCCAGCTCCAGGCTGCTGCTGAAGCTGATGGCACTTTTTCATGGAGGTGATTATGCTGCTCATTGCTCGTGTCCATTCGTCTCTTCCCACCCATGAAATAAGACACTGGTTCTTGTGTGGCTCAGAGCAAAGTGCCCAGGCACGCTGGAAGGACCACATCAGCCATTCCTCCTGGGACTCCTGTCCTCTCCTCCAGCCACCTCTTCCTCAGGGTGTTACCCTGCCCTTGACAGTCATCGATGGATTTCACCACCATAGAGCAGAACACCCAGAATCTACTCCTGAGTTTGCCTCAAGTCATAGAAATCAAAGCACAACCAGCTTAGAGAGGACAAGAAGGATTTGGCAGAGAGGATTCCCCTTGCTCAGCACATCCTGCACCGCAGGTCTGGGTCACTCAGTGTTTTTAATTTATAGTTTTGAAAAACACATCAAGATGTTCTGCACAAGACTGGTGAAGAGTTGAAACTTACTGGTTTATGTTCATGACCCCATGGTGTGCAGTGAAGCCGCAGTAATGTGAAATATTTCCCTTGGTTGTCTTGCTGAGGTGATTCGTTATCTAGGCAGAAAAACATACTGAATGTTGCTCTCCTTTGTGGTGATGGTGAGAAATATGAGGTTAGCAGCATTGCTGAGAATTAATGAATTCGTTAGGAAATTTGAGGGTGAGCCTTGGAAATTTTTCCTCCCTTGGTTTGTGTACACATGGCTCTGTTGCCTGTTTGCAGAATGGGATGTAAAGCTTCCTATCACTGAAACCTGCCCAAGCAACGCAACACAGCACATTCCTCCCTCAGAAACACCACAGCCAGACGGTATTTTTAATACCTTCTTTCAGCCTTACATCTTTTTAAGCCCAGGATGAATTTATTTTCTATGTCAGGTAAAGGACATATTCCCAGAAAAACACCAACCCCCAAAACCCTTCTGAAAATTTGAAGTGATCTCTAAAGAGAGAAAAAAGGGCTTGAGCCCTCTTTGGTCAGCGGGACGCTGTGAGGCCAGACCGCTCTCCTCGCTGCCGCGCTCTACCCGATGTTTCTCTCCCAGGCCTTTACTTCATGTTGTTTTGTTTCTGTTAGGATTAGCGTGACCCACTTAGTGGTCTCGGAGGAAACGTTGTTTAAGTCCGAGGGATGGCTGTGTGCTCAGGGCACCAGAGATGGTGTCCCATGTCTCAGGAACACAGCGGTTTTCTCGCCGGGATGCGTGAGGCTGGAGGAGCTGCTTCCAGACATGTGTTTGTAATTTCTTGTTTGGTCTGCCTCTGTTCTCAGAAACGGGGCATTTCTTGACTTGTCTGCTGAAAGGGTTTCACACTTTCAGATACTGGCGTTTGATTAGTTTTGATGATAACCACAGTAGTACAATTCTGACTTCCAGATTGCTTTCCAGCGTGACACTAAGCAGCCACCCATCTCCAAGGCTGAAGAAAATCACATGTGCATTTGATTTTTTTCTTTTTATGAAGACGCAAAAGAGTGTAAAAGGCTTGCCACCAAAAAAAAAAAAAAAAAAAAAAAAAAAACCAATTTTCCGCCCCCCCTTTAAGGGGCTTGTTGCAAAAGGTGAAAAGCCTGGACCAAAAAAAAAAAAAAAAAAAAAAAAAAAAATCACAGTTCTCGTCCCTCCCTTTAAGGGTCATGTCTGTGTGAGCCTGCTCTGGTAAATAGTACTGGATTTATCAAGAACAGAGTAGCTCTAATTCCTTCTTCTATCATCTCTGTACTCCAGTTATCTGCCTGAGTAATTGTCACAAACCTTGCTCAGTGAAGAGCTGTATTTCTCAGGTGTGTGTCATTTAAAAGAAGTTACTGGACGTTGGAAGGAAGATTACTGGGAATCCTTGCCCACAGATAACATAATATGAAGATGACAGAAAAGAGCAGGCGAGCATTTCTATCACCCCTTTTTCCTGCCTACTAATGGTTTTGATTCTCATTATTTCTCAAATGCCAAGAGTAAAAACCCTCCCGGGTACCAATTAGCGGTGCCCAGTCTCGATACAACTGCTCTCATCCAGGACATATTTCGAGATGCTGAAGCTCTCTTTGGGGAAAGGCAATTTGTGTGCAGCTATGTTTGGTATTTTTCAAGGATTTAATCTTGCTGTGAAGTAGAGATGGACTCAATTTAATTAAACCCAAAGCTTTTTATTAATTGATTTTAAATATAACCAATTACCATAAATGGGAACCTGGGATCTGTGTTTCAGATCATTTTTACCTGCCTCACTTATATTTTATTACGGGTTATAGTTTCCTCAAGAAAAAATAAAAGGCACTTTGAATTTACTTCCGAATGAGCTTCTTGCCTTCTTTAACACTTTTTCCATCCGCGTTTGCATTCTTTTAAATTTAGACAATTTTAGAACAATTAGAACAAATTTAAAACAATTTTTTTTTAAATTTTAGGAAAACGACAATGACAGAATTTATGACAGTGTGCAACTGTATTTCACATTCCTGTCGCTTAAGCGTAGCATATATTTAAGGCACATTTTCTCATTTCAAACAGCCAACATAGGTAATTTAGTGGTTAAAATAATAACATTTTGGGTTGCAGCTCACGGCTGCCTCTGGTCAGGCTTGCTGCGATATCGGTGGCACTGGGTTACTGGGTTTGGTTAACCGGTGCTGACAGCGGTGCGTTAGCAAAGGGGCTCAGCCTCTCCCCTGCGTTAATTACAGCTGGCAGCCCGCTCCCCAGGTAGGGCTCTCCCAGCTTTGGAGATTAGGAAGCAGACCTGCTAAGAGTGATGCTGTACTCACATGAATAGCTCCATTGAGTCCAATGGCTATTAAATGAGTTAAGTTCAATAATATATAAATCTTTACAGGGACTAAGGCATCTTGGAGGAGGTTATTTAAGAAGTCTGCCAGAGCCTTTTGCTGCAGCCACAAAACCATCCTTGTCAGAGCCTGCTGCTTCCCCACCCCAAGTTTTGTGGCTTGTGCAGTATTTTGCCCCATTCCTCTCGCAGACACAGCATCTCCCACAAGCATCCTCCCCTCCTTGTCCTGGCGCAGCCCCCTCTCCACAGCCCTTTGCATCTCTCCAACCCACCTGTATTCCCTTTGATTTTATTTTTCAATACTTTCATGGGACCAAACCAAACCCCAGACCTAGAGGAGCAGCCGTGGAGCCAAAATATCTCCAGCTTTTGTAAAATTGCAATACTGGAAAAAGCAATAGAGGGAGCTGCTGCCGATGGCTGGGCTCCAGCAAAGCTCTATGAGCTCTACTGGCCTAATCCCCAGCAGCGATCTCCCCCACAGCTCTGTCATTAAGGAATCCTTGAATTGGATAAAAAAGAAAAGGGAAAAATATCCCCAGAAACAGCCTCAATAAGATTTCTCTGGATCAATATTTAAAGTGCTGGAAAAATTAAGGGAGAAAGATATTTGTAAAATTCCAAAATATTTCCTTAGCCTTAGTGTAAATATTTGTAGAGGCAGCAATTATTGTGCATAAGAATTTGCTGTTGTCCCTGTTTGGGTTCCTCCAGTGAAATGATTGCTTTTTTGGCCTGTCCCCGAATAACTAAGTAGAGGTGATTAAAAACCTTCAAGTCCTTCAAATTTATTGTAGTGTAACTATTTTTGAAAGCATATTTAATATCAGTACGCTATTTATATTGCCTGAGAGCTAACATTTCAGGGACTATACCCATATATCAATGCCTGAAGCAAAGCAGATTGCACTGAAGATGTGCAAATGTATACAAGAAGAAAGCTGCTTATATTCAATAAAGAACCAAGACATAAACATATTTTAATACAACAGCAGAAATGGCTTTGATATCGCTGGGTTCCTACTGGTTTTCTCCATCAACCTCCCCTGCATTTCTCTGCTGCATCCTGTGTGCAGTGTGGGGGGACACCGACCTAAAGCCCAGTTGTCCCTAAGGGGAACAGCAAATGCAGGACTGATGCTTCCCCCAGCGATGTGTCCGGCTGGTTTCTTCTGCGAACACCAGGCTTATTTTTATCCCAAAGTGCATTTTTGCTCCCACTCTCCTGCTGCCCATCCCAGAGCTGCATGCTGCCCTCCTGCCCTCCCCTAAGCTCTCCCCTTGTCCCAGACACCTCCTTCCTGTCCTCGGATTTCTTGGGGGGACTCTGCAGGCTCCTGAAATGTCATCCTTGAGCTCTTCTTGCCCACAGACACCTGCCAGAGCATCAGTCTGGCTGCCCTGTTCAGTGCCAGGCTCTGGGATGTGGGGTGGGAAGGGGTGGCTGTGGACAGTCCTGGTCCCAGCACCCAAAAACTGCTCTGAGGCTGAAGGGAAGAACAGGCAGGTAGCAAAAACATGGCAGGGAGGCAGAGGGGTCTGGTCAGGCCACTGTCAGCTGCCCGGCACTGAGGGGTTCCGACCTCCAGACTCATTTCTGGGCTCTGGAGGGACTGGTTGTCTTTACGGTAGAGAGTAGAAAATGTTCCCCCTTTTTCACATGTATTTAATTTCCCTGCGTCAGTACGGAAAGCTATAGGGGTTTGAGGCAACCAGATCAGCCTGGCCCTGTTCCTCATGGATGTCCCCCATTGCTATTCTTCATGCCCGTGCCACGGCAGAAGGCTGAGACCAGGCTAAAACTTCCCTGCTGTGTTTTTGTCTCTGTTGCGTCTCACTGCTGCCTCTGCTCTGTGGTTTCATACTCTGCCGTCTCTATCCGAGATAACCAAAGATGCAGAAACCTTCTGGCCTCCCTGCCAAAACCTTTCATGCTCAGCCCGAGGTGAGGCGAGGGGCTGCGGAGTGCAGCCTAGCTGAGCTTAGCTGAGCCACGCTGGGGCTGGGCAGCCCAGCAGCTGGCTGCAGCTGGCTCCCCACTCTGCAGCTCCTATGGCTGCATTTGGGATGTGCATGTTTCCGCCCTGTCCTCACTCCTCTTTCCAGGGAAGTCCACCCACTCCTCCCCTTCCCCTCAGCCTTTGATGGTTCATCTCTATTTTGCCAGCAGCAGCAGCAGCCTCCTGCTCTTTCCAAAAACCTTGTCCCCTCTATTAGCTGCCCCCTCCAGCCAAGTTTAACCACATTAGTGCCCTATGGCCCCAGCAAGATTTTGCAATTCCCTCTCCTTTGGCCACAAATACTCTGTTTGTATC
Organism: Buceros rhinoceros silvestris; assembly: GCF_000710305.1. Lineage (NCBI taxonomy): Eukaryota > Metazoa > Chordata > Aves > Bucerotiformes > Bucerotidae > Buceros > Buceros rhinoceros. The sequence continues at coordinate 36,149 of NW_010428053.1, read as the reverse complement.
AACTCCCTCTTTATTTCTCACATCGCTCCATCATTTCGTGGCCAACAAGTGACTCAGCCATCACTGTCCCCCTCTCTGCATCCCATCACTGCTCCCCATCTCTGCAATCCAGCACGGGCTCCGTCTCTGCATACCATCACTGCTCTCCATTTCTGCACTCCCTCTTCCATGGGTGCCCTGACACGAGCATCCCTTCCTTGGCCCCAACACCCTGAAGAGCAGTGGAGACCTCCAAAGCCTCTCCCACCAGCCTGTCTGAAGCAAACCCTTTCTGCAAGCTCACATGCCGGACATTCAGCCACAGCCTGGAGGGGACAGGCATGGATGTCCCAAACCCTCAGGGCCAACATCGCCTCTCCCGGGACAGGCAGTTTTCACCCAGGGAGCAGGGTGGGCTCTGGTGGGACCCTCCATCTCTCACCATCTCCTGCAGTAAAGGTCTGACGAAAAGCATCAATATTTCAGGCGCTTTCCAGCGGGGATTCCCTTCGTGCCACCTGGTGGACAAAGGGGACATTTTCCCTTTTTATTTCACGGAAGGCGAAGGAGCATCTGGGGAAGTTCATTTTCGGTGGGGAATCTGGTTGAGCGTCACCCCAGACAAATTTCATGTGCTGTGAATCGCGATCCTGCGACATCCCGTACCCCGGAGCAAGCCCAACACCACCCCAGCATTAATTAAATCTCTATTTCTTCCCCCTCACTGATGTTTATGCCTAATGCCGTGTTTAATTGTGGGTAGAAGCTGTTCAATGAAACTCAGTTCCTACAATTGCCTTCAAAACTTTTCTCCCCCCAGACCTGTGGACAAAGTCATACTTTTATTTCAGTTTGAGGAACTGGCTTCCGATTTTTGAACAAATGTGCAGTTTGAATCACTCCTGTGGCCAGCCACAGGCAGGCTGCGAGTGAGGGAAACGCAGGTAGAAAGTCCACGGAAATTGAAAAATTTAAGTAAATAATAGTAGATGTTCCTGGCAAGTGTCTTTTTTTTTTTTTTCCAATTTATGAACACAAACATTGCATGAGAAACTCAGTTCCGAGAGATATTTTCGTCCGGGGATTAGAAGTAAATCCCTGAATTGAGGTGCTTAATGAAATGAACCAAAATGGCTTTTGCTCACAAATCCCTGCAAGAAGTGCCCAAACTGAGCTGTGAAATAGCTTCGAGTCATGAATAAATGGCCAGAAAACTGCATCGTGCTCAGAGCACATTTCAGAACAGCACAAGATGTTGATGGCTGCTCAGGAAAGTCATTGCCCGGAGTTTCCTCCTGCTATGAAAGTTTTACATCCCTCTGCTTTAATCCTCCAGGAGAAATCCCACCCGTAGCGAAGTCTGTGGAAATTCTAGCAGTGATTTGACTCAGGGCAGGATTTTGCCCCAAATCTTTTCATAAACTCATCAAAACGACTACACAAAAATGTATATATATATCCTAGACTAAAATCGCGGCCGGCAGCTGTTGGTGGCTGACGCCAGGGATAACATGGGCCAGTGTGAAGAAACTGTGGAAAATGAAGAATTTCTTTGTGTACGTGGTCTGAAATCTCCGTGAGATCAATGAAGCTGAAATTTGGCTACAACCCTTTAACTGACACCCCGATTGCTGCACAAAGATGAACCCAAAGTCCCTCTGCCTTAACTTGCACCGTGATTTTGTATCTTGCTTGAAAGACGACGTCTTTGTCACGTCCGTGTAATCTTGTGGGACAGTAACGCTTCTTCCCCAGGACGTTCAATTCAGCCACCCAAAGCCCTGGCTTTGTTTTTTTTCAAAAAGGAAGGGAAAAACAAACACAAATTAATAACATTTTGACTTCAGAATGAGGAAAAACATATGTTTTACTTGGAAAAGAAATTAATTGCTTTTATTTTCTTCAGTGGCAAAACCCATCTGACACAGACTGTCCAGAATCGGAAAGCTTTCCATTTTCCAGGGAAACCACCTCCTTCCCTCTCAAAGATTCAATTTTCACTGACTCCGAATAACTTGCCCTGACTGAGATTAAATGAAATATTTTAGTTTATCTCAGACTTTTAAAAACAGTCTGAAAATGTATTTTTTGGTTTTTTTTTTAAATCTGGCTAAAAGAAAATAATTAAAAAAATTAAACATGGAGATGTTTCGCCTAAAAATGCAGAAACAAAGATTGTAAGTTTTTACTCACCCTCATTAATTTATATCCTTCCCCCCTGGAAATCTTTACTTAGTAAAATGTTTGTTCCAAAAACTGTTGGAGGACTTAGCTCCGGAGCAGGAGCTGCTCTGCGGAGAAGCAGTGGGTGCCTGGATGCTTCCAGCCTGGCGCTGGTGGCTGCGGAGGTGGCAGCACCCGTGCTGGGGACTAGAGCCACCTTCATCCTTGGACATCATCATCCCGGTGTGCCAGCCGGGGAGATTGCTGCCTGGGCAGCCGGTGGAGAGGATACGGGCAGCGAGCTGGGATGGGACGTTGGAGGTGGCGGCGGGAGAGTCACAGGAATGACAGGGGACATTTTTGGGGTGGGGAGCACAAGCGACTTAAGCCAGCTTTATCAGTCTGTTACAGAGCGGCAATCAGCAGGGCTGAGGTTTGGCAATCAGTCAATACCAGCTCAAAAACAACCTGGAGAATGAACCTGGGACCCACTTAGGGTGACCTTTGGAAGGAAGAAAAACAAGTTTAAAAGAAAACAAATGTTTCGCAGTGGTGTTTAAAACAGCTCCCTTTGGCTGAGGGTGTGTAAGGACATTTTTCCTCTGTGTGTGGGAACTCTTTGTGTGCCTGGAGCTTTGTGGTGACACGACATGCTTGCAGCCCTCGGCCAGCTGTGGGTGCCCCATCTGCCTATACAGGGCACCCATCAGCTCCTGGGAGCTCTTCGATGCCTCCGTTTCAGCCGCAAAGCTGCTTGCCCCCTTTCCTGGCACAATCCAGGGGCACGTGCTGACAAAGAGAGTCTGTCTCCCCTATTTATTCTCTTCCCAAACAAAAGCAGCAGTTGCAGGTAGCCTATAACACAGATCGATAATCAGAGGTGGCTGGGATCCCAACCGGTGTTTGCATTCCAGCTTGAGGTCAGCTGGTCGTCTCGTGGGACCAGGCCATCGCACAGCTCAGGAGCAGCGGCTGATTTTCACCCCCTCAATTCTGCTGCCCTGGGACTGAAGTCCCTGTGAAACCCCAATCTGCCCAGCTCTAAACCAGCGGATGCCTATTTCTTCCCCCCAAACTGGCCTGCTAGCAAGAACTCGATGCTTTGAAACCAACTGCCCTTCGAATGCCGGATATGAAGCCCTGCATCTGCCCAGCCCCTCCCCGAAAACCTAACGAGGAATGGGAGGAATATGTGAACTCTTTGGAGGAGCTGCAGTCGCCCAGCCACGGATGGCGTGGAGCAGCCCCACCGAGACGTCTGGTTTCTGTTACGTGTTTCTTTTCCTTGCATTATCTGCATTAGAACTTATAAAATGGATGATTTGTATCAGCTGTCCTGCTTTGTTGTTATTGCCATGTTCTGCTAAAATGATAACGAAGCGCTTGTCCCAAATTTTCCTCTCCCACAAAATATCCCAGCTATGTGAAATAAAAGATGCTGTTTTATTACAGGGCTGAACAACACTCTGTAAGAGGCAAAACAAAGGGCCTGTAAGGGGCACGACTCCAGGGAAGCGGAAGAAAAGTTGGTGGAGACGATGGTCACAAGGCGTGCAAAAAGCAAAAGCAATTATCAGCTTTGAAACTACTGTAACATTATTTTGCAGCCACAGTCAGGAACCTCATACCTTCCTCGCATTGCATCATAGCCCAGGATACTTGGATTTGAAAGGAGGATTCTCAGCTTTCATACAGGATTTCACATAAAGGCTTTTTTGGGAGAGCTTAGAATTTACTCGATGAATCTTGAAGCATTCAGTTTACCTGGATTTCCAGGGCAAAATAATCCCCTAATGTACCTAATTTCATGAGGGTGTGGAGAGTGGGCTATTTTGGATCTGCTCACCCAAATGGGTGTCCCTGACTCTGGTGAGTCATGGCCAAGCCATAGCACGGCCAGGCGTCTGCTATCGTCTGTTTCTATACAGCAATTCCCTCACTCACAAACTGGGAATTTTTTCTGCTGCATCTGGTGATGAGGTTTGCCAGGAGAAAGACAGCAGAGACGGCATCTGTGCGTCTGTGGGCTGAAAATCCTCCCCGTGGGTGATTCATTCGATCAACAGCCGCGTTTCCCAGGCTGCAGGAGCCCCTGTGCAAACACACGTCATGGGTCACGGCCTGATTTCTGTGAAAATTGTGCCCCAAATCATAAGGTTATATACGACTTTAGTCTGGCTCCTCCACCAAACGTTTATGGTGTCCTCCTCTTCGGTGACCACACCTCCCCTCAAAATACTTAAGATGATTATATCCCTCCCTCACTTTATTTCTCCTCTCCACCACTTGTGTGGTGAGGTTGGTACAAACAACTATAATCTGGGTTCTACAAACTACCGAACAGAAGGCAGAGCTGAAGTGATTTATCGTTAAAGGAACTGAGGTCACAGCCAGACCTACAGCTCAGGAGAAGCTGTGAATACCACTCCTATGCCCAAACCATTGAGCCAGACCCTTCTTAGCTTTGACAGTTCCACTCGTGTGAGACGCAAATACCGTGACATTTCAGATGAAATCTCATCGAGCAAGTCTAACTTTCAAAGGAAATATTAAGGAACTTAACAACTTAACACTTCAGCAGTGATAAAAACATATTTGCCTTTTATGCAGAAAAGGGCCGGCAGCCAAATTCTGTAATTGAGAATATTTCCTTCAACATGTAACAGTGAATGAGCAGCAAAAGAGTCAATTCATGTTTTTATGAAAACAAGAATTAGTGACTGCTCTGTTTATATTAGACGTCTGGAGTGTGGGCATCCCGTCTCGTTCCCATCTTCAGAGGCGATGCGAACTGTCACACGACTTAAGGAAAAAGCTGGAATGTCTGGGTGAAAAGAAAACCCAGAAATTTATTTCAAGACAGAAAAACTAATGATTTATCATCAGAAAAAGTGCCAGGTTCAGAACTTTCATTAGCACTTCAGTGAGATCACACCAAATCGCATCGGTGCGAGAGAGGGTTTTAGTCAGTATTATTTTAAGTGCTCTGGCTAAAGAATATCTCCTTGCCTGACTTTGCACAGGATTATTAACTATTATTTAAAAACTCGGAAAAGCTTTTGTTTCTTCATCTTTCTGTCCTCAGCTAAAATGTACCTTATCATAGAGCTATTATGGCACTTCTGCAAATAGATGGCGATATGTGTTCTCCTTTAATCAGATATTTTCATTTGCATCCGACTTCCTGTTGAACTTTGACCTCAAAGGATTAAAATTCCTAATTCTGGTCCAACAAGAAAATAGCTTTTTTTTTTTTTCAGATTATTTTGCCCCCTCTTGCCCTTTCTGCATATTTTAGGCAAGTCTTGCTTTATAGATAATTTGGAAACACTTGTCACAGTTTCTTTAGTGGAGTCAAGTGCTAAATGCCCCAAAAGAATAAAAGCCCAATAAAAGATGGTGTTTGTGTCTATTAATTTCTGCAGCTGTTGGATATAAAATACATCTGTTGACGGCGATCCTTTCTTTGCTGATGACGTCCATTTATCCTCTTTCCCCCAAATGCCAATGTTCCTCAGCAGTTGTGTGTCTCCTTCTATCTCATTTCCAGGGAATCAAGACCAAATCTTCCATTAAAGGGAACTGGAGCTGTTCCGTTGCAGCCGCGCTGCTGCCTGCTCAACTGCTGGTCCAACACGTCCTGGTTTGCCTTGCTTGGCAGAGGAGCACTGCAGGGACGTGGTGGAATTTGAAGCAAAAACTGCTCGCAGGTCAGCTGGGAATTGCTCTGCAAATTTGTCTTCAGTTGTTGACAGACTCCCTGGGTTGCAACGACGGAGTCAGGGAGGAGAAACCCTGCGGAACCCCAAACGCAAAGCACAGGTGAGAACTATCCAGTAAGAGTTCGGGGCAAGCTGGTTGCAAAATTCTGTTTTATCAAGTTGCAATTGATTTTGCATGAACATGTTAATTTTAAAAAAACCCATCAACTTTGCTAGGATGGTTTTTTAAATCCAGGATGTAGTTTCCTGCTAAGGCTAGAAAAAACAAGGACCGTCACTCCTCCTGGACAACCGCCTGTCTAAATCACTGGCCAGTGTAATTTCCCAAAGATAAGGGGACTTAGGTTTCAGAATTTTCTTCTGCCCCTATTTTTCCCTTAAAAAGTGACAACCAGACTTGGCATTGCTTTGGGCTGGAGCCAAAGGTCAAGCCTCAGTTTCCATCAAGAAATGCAATGGTTTTGCAGCCAACTCAGTCCGGAGTGGTGCATCCAACAGGAGGGATTAAACTTTCATGCCAGCTCATATGGTTCAC
>NW_010428053.1:27760-29583 GCF_000710305.1 Buceros rhinoceros silvestris | reverse complement strand
CTTTCCCTTTGCCTCCCAGCAAAGTACCCTGTGTTTGAATTTTAGATCAAACCAGTTGCTGTGCATCCAAAGCCTGCCTGCAGTGCGCCGGCTCAGCCACGCTCGCAAACAGAGAGGAGGCCAGAGGAGAACACTCGTAAAGGCACAAGTTGGAGTGGGGAGGGAGTGGAATAAAAGCTACTGCTTGAAAATCCATTCCAGAGGATGGGATTTGACATCCCACAGCTGCCAAGCAGACTGTATGTGTGGCAATGGTGGTGTCTCCCACGCGGAGCGAGAGGCGGGAGAACACGTGGCTGTGGAGACGTGCCAGAGGCGGGGGAGAGCTCTCTGCAAAGATGCTGCTGCGTCGACTTGCTCCTCCAACAGCTCTGTCACTTTGAAACACAACAGTACTGCCTTGCAGAGAAGCTGTCCCATACTCAAAAGACTGGTCGGTCCTTCACGCCACCCAGCACCCGTGTTCTGAAGCCTCCATGTGCAGGAGAGGTGCAGGACCGGCAGTTTTGGGGAGCAGCAGGAGCAAGCAGCATGCTTCAGCGCAGCAACAGGGAGGGAGGGAAGCGGCTGCTGTTACCTAGGGTGGGTAACATCAGTTTTCATGCCCTTTAGAGGGGAATTGTAGCACCAGGTAATTTATTGGGTCTTCAAGGTGACAACAGCAAAAGGAGAGGTGGTGCCGGTCCTGCACGAGCAGAGGTGGTCACTGCTTAACTCGCTGGGTTTAATCACAGTCCAGATCTCCCTCTTGCACCTCTCTGAACTGGTCCTGCTGCTCTCTCTGCCTCCCGTTTCCTCACAGAGGTTTCCTTCAGGTGCCGCTCACTTTGGCAAAGGCACTGTGGGTGATGTTTTCATTGGGTAATGAGCTGGGGAAAAATGTCTTCAGCTGGGGATTTTCCCTTTGGTGTTTAGAGGGAGCAAAATGTCATGTAAAATCATAACATGGTATGTGAACATCACTCTGTATTCAGAGCTTCTGTTGAATTCTTCGCTGTTGCCATTTGAATGTCAGTGTCTCTCTCCAGAGGTGTGTGTGGACTTTCTAGAGCTGCTGTAGGATGAAACAGGGCAAGAACAAACTTGCTTTTGTGATGACAAGATCCTACCACAGAGTATCTGGCTACCAGCTATTTGAACAGAGTGAGCTGGACATTTCCTGGTGCCCCGAACTCTGTTCCAGGTGGTATGCTACCAACAGTTACACGAAGATTGATTAATTTCCAAGCCGTTGGATGGATGGCGGCTGTCCAGTTAGGAAAATGGAAAAGAGAAATAGAGAAATCACCAGGAAACTGCAGGTACAACGTGCCCGGGACTTCTGGCAATTGCTTGTCCCCAGTGCCCAAATTTCTCAGCAAGATGCTCACATCCAGTTGTCAGCTCTTGACCACCCTCAACAAATTTGTTCGCTGCAGTCCCCTCTGACCCCTCTTTGTTCACTTTTTAAAATAAAGCATTTTCTGTATCATCATTGCCATAGTTTGTTTTTTTTTCTTTCTTTTTTTTTATCTTTATTTGGCCACCAAACCTGCTGAGAGAAGGTTTGTCCTAGATTAGATGCAAGAGCAGACACAGCTCTTCTGTCCCCAAATGCCGCTGAAGCTTCCTGGACAACACATATACTTCATTCTTAATTATAAATTAAAAAAACATAAAGGCTCTTTGGGATACTACCTCAGAAAAGGTCAAATAACAATAATGTCCAAGACCTGTTGGAGGAGCATTATCCCAAACTATTTAGATTTCAAAAATAAGTTGAAAAGCTGCAAAACCACTTTGTGGCTTCTCCTTGTTTTGACAGAAGAATTATGGGCGCCCCC
>NW_010428053.1:14680-27669 GCF_000710305.1 Buceros rhinoceros silvestris | reverse complement strand
TTCCCTACAATATTTCTCTTTCCCATCACCACCACACATGCACGGTAACAACCAAACATTTTAAAAGCAAAAAACCCCCCCAGCACTTACCAAAGAAAAGATGTTTAACAAATGTTTGGGGTCCAACGAAGCGGGGACAGCAACGGCACAGGCATGCCCCAGCCCAACCTGCCTTTCCAGGAGTGCAGGTTTCCTGCAAAATTGCCCTTCCCGCCTCAGGGCGACACCCCCGGCACCTCTCCTGCTCTGCTCTGCGGTTATTGTGTGCACAGATGAATGGCACGGACCCGTGCGCTGGGATGTTATTGCTGGATAAAGCTAATAAAACATTTGACTCACTGTGAAGAAGCCTCCCCACCCCACCACACGCCTGCTCTCCAGGGTTATCCGCGCTTGCCTCCTCACCTTTGCATCGTATGATGTTATTCTAACCTCTTTCATCTCTGGCTTTTGGCAGACTTTTCTGCTTTAAGTATATAGTTATCTTAAGTTGAGCAAGATGTTTCAAGCTGCACTAACTGGCTGATGTTTTAAATTGAAATCTCCTAATATGCATTCAATTTACATGTACTAAGGCTCTCCTTCAATCTGAAATACCAACCAAGTATAAAATAATAGTGACACTTGACATTTTCACAGAGATTTACAACTTCAAAGGGCTCTACAATATAAACGAACTCGCTCTGTACTTATGAGATGGGTAAGCAAACACCATTAAGAGGGAAAATGGTTGAGAAGGGACTGCAGAGCTTGCCCAAGGCCAGACAAGGAGCCGCTGTCAGGGCTGGGGTCCTGGCTCTCTCTCATATGCCCAAACCGCGAGGCAGCTGCATAACCAACAGAGACGAGTCACGCGGATCTACATTGCAAGCAGGTGTAGGAGAAGTTTAGGCACTGCAACTGCATGCTGTGAACCAGAAAACACACCCTGCCCTGGCAGCTCCTGGGCATGGTGAGTGTTGTGGGTCCTTGCTTCTGGGGTGCCCTTGCACTGGTAATGAGGCTTTGGCACCCAGACTGGGGATTGGGTGGGATGAGGGCTTGTGCAGACCTACCTCCAGCACAGCCACAGTCCTACCCTGCAGGTGAACGATAAAACTGGTAGGAAGTCCTATGGACCGACTGTCTTCAGAAATAGCCCATGAGAGCAGTTTCAGCCTGTTTTCTCATTTGCAAACATGGGTCGGGTCCCTCCCTTGCGACACTCTTTTGTTTCGGGGGGAGGAGGTGGCTTTTGAGCAGTGCCTGCTCCAGTCACCCAAATTAGAAACCTGCACCCTGCTTGATGGATGCTGCTATTGTTAACGCAAATAAGCGGGTGGATGTTTCATTAATCACCGCCCATAATACATTTTGACTAACCGAAGAAATATTTCCTCTTTCTTACTCGTGCAACAGTTTCTCTGAGCCTTTTAGCCCATTTGTACGCGCTAGAGAATGAGTTGCTACCCGTTATACAGCATGTCCTGCCCTTCCCTTTCTTTGTAAACATGAGCAGCTCGATTCCATGATGTGTTTTGATGAACTGCCAAGAACCAGCTAATGTACTGTTTGCTGTCAAGTATTTGTTATTAATCCAAAAGCACTGTGCTTGTGGGTTGGGATTTTATTTTTTTTCTGAAAGAAATATAAAAACTAAATTAAACAAGGGTGTGGAGAGTCCTCAAATGTAGCTACTGTTCCTTCCGTGATGCAGTTGCAAATATGCCGCTCCTCCAGTTCCAGAGAATTACTTAAGTCGTTCTGCTCCTTTATCGCATTTAACTTCCTGCAGAAATCACAAAAGCTTAACTGGGTGTCCTCTTCTCATGATCATTTCCACTAACGAGTGAGAATTTTTAAGCAAATGCAGGGGGATAAACCCATGGCATCACTTCCCTGTACATGTCTTGCTGCTTCATGCTGCTCCCCAGGAGCAGGGGGTGACAACAGGGCAGCAGCTGCCTTTCGCCAGTTGAGAATCCCCAAACTCAACGTCTGTGTGCCCCACCAACGATGTTGCACATCACCTAATGGATTTCTTTTGGTGCATTTTTTATAAAACCCCACCTTATGGCCTCCATGGCTTTTTGGGATGCGTTCAGGACTCCACCGTAGGGCACAGGATGTTTTGCTACCATGATGAGCCCCTTTGCAGGGAGCAGCCCATGAACTCATTGCAGAGGGACTTGCAGCACTGACCACGGCTGGGTCCATCCCCATCCCATCTCCAGAAATGGCTCATAGGAGTGAAGTGCGTGGAGGAGGAGGAGGAAGGGGCAGACATGCTTCTAAAGCATTCCCAAGCCAAACACATTGGAGGTGAGCATCTCCGCACCAGCCAGCGTGGCACGTCAGGCTGCGGCGCTCGCTGCACCTACAGGTTTGTGCATCAGGACCCCCCACAATGCAGAGCAGAGGGTGCCCTGAGGGCAGACCAATTTTAAGCTTGATGTAAAAAGATGACAACTCTATATGAGCTGAGCAGTCAGAAAACACAGGGGCTTTCATTTCCATGTGCAGGACACCATTTGCCTTCCAAATTCAGCTGACAGCTTTTGAGGCAGTTCTTTCAGGTGACAAATGGCAATAAAGCTCCTGTTTACACTGGCTGTTGACTCATCTTAGGTGGAATTATGTACCGAAATAAGTAAATAGCTTCCCATTCAATGGGATCCATATACAGCTACGGGCCACAGGACAACGCAAAGCTCCTGTAGAGACAAGACTCTTGTTTGTTGTGTGCTTTTCTAGGTCACTTAGCGCTTTGCTTCATAAACGTGCTTTTTAGGAGCGAGACTCCTGGTGTGAATGGTCTTCCCGTTGTACAGAGTAATTCACCCTTAAAAGCTAGCAAAGCTACGATTGCCTTTTGATTTGCATTGTAAACACATTAAAGATGAGCTGAGCAAACCAGGACAACTTAGGACGCCTTTTTACATACCTGAATATGAGGGCTTGAGTGGTTTATTTTGTTAGTATCTCCATTTATCTCGTGAGGTTTGGGATGGTTAGAAAAGACATCTCAGAAAAAGGTTCTCCAGATAATTGCATTTCAGCCAGTGCAATTGCTGACCTTACATGTGCACGTCGCGTTTTCATAGCTCTGGTTCACGTCAGTCAAACTGGCAGAGGAGGCTGAGCCTATTCTTATGTTAAGGTCGTATTTCTCTGGGGCCTTGGAAGTAATTTTGGGGATATTTAATCCAGCTGAAAATGTGTGATTAAAAATCCCTTAAAAACTAAACAAACTCAAAGAGCAGCAGTCAGCAATATGAAAAAAAAGTACAATTTTTTATCTCTTAAAAAAATTAAAATTTAACAAGCATTTTTGAACTGTACTCTCTTCCCTGATGCTGCACGAGGAACTCTAAGCTGCTCCCAAATCACAAGGTAGAAATCAGGAACAGTAAAGAAACACGAGATGAGGCAACTTGATGGCTGTTGTGGGTATCTCAAGGAGCACAATATGCTTATGAGCATCTATTTCACTGAGCTTATGGCTCTTCAACAACTTTTTCTTTAATTGATGACAGAGGCCTTGCAATAGTTAAGAAGATGGATGAATCGTGGCAAATAGAAGCTGCATCAAAGGTGGTTGAGAAATCCGGTTTCTGGAAGTTGATCTGTAGCAGGGATTTGTACCTGTGTCTAAGAATTTAAAATCCACAGTTTTCTCCTTCCATTAGATTCTTCCAAGAATGACTGTAGTAACTCATCCAGCGTGTTCAGACTGAGTCATCGCCGAGTTAGCATCCAGCCAAAGGGACATGACTGCGAGCTCTGTTTCCTGTATGATTCTGGACTTGACTTGACAGTTCCCAGCATCTCCAGTCTGCCTGGAGATTTTAGCACTGGGGGAAGAGGAAGGGTTGACCAAACTCACTTTGCAAGTGAGGTTGAGGAGGCTTGTCCAGATGAGGTGCACAGGGACTGGCAGCATCTTATGTTCCCTGGAAACCCTAAGTCACGTGCTGCAGGGGGAGTTACTTCCTTTTACCTCTTCTTATCCTTTTACAAGTGTTCACATTTAACACGTCAATCTCTCCTTCAAAGCAATCCCAGCGGAAAAACGTATAATGAAAACAAACCTTATTTTCACTTCCAGCTCCATTGACTTCTTCCTCTAATAGTTCTCTAGTTGATGCTGAAATTACTGCTTTGCAAAAATTACTGTCCAGTGAACAAGCCAGGTATTGGTGTCACTTTGTGAGTCTTTCTGAGATACCTGAGGTGCCACTGCCAGTGCGAAGCTGAGATATATTTGAAGCAGAGGAACCCAGGTCTTCCAGAGCTCTTGCAGGATCGTGTCCCACCATCACTGCTAAGAGGAAACTTTCCCTTCTTAGAAATCTGTGTTTCTCTGCAGAGAAGATCATAGCTCAGTGTCTGACGTGTACATGAGTGCACATACACCTCTGCTGGGAGACAATAAGTGTTGTCTTCTGCTGCTGGAGAGTAAAAAAGAATTAGGGAAAGTTGTTGCAGTTCTCCAGAGTGCAAAGTGACCTACAGCCCCTCAGTGGGAGGCATGAAGTTATGTAGCTCATTAAACCTTAAAAAAGCAAAGAGAGAAGCTGCTTCCAATTATCAGGATGAAAATTAATGAAATAAAAACTACAGACAGGCTGCAGAATTATGCAATAAAAAGGGCTTTGCTGGCATTAACAAGGCGGTGTGTAATATTTGTGTGGTTCTAGCTCAGCCTTGGCTTGAACACATGGTGATTCTGCACATAAAATGTATCCAAATTAATGAATTAAAAATCCTTGATAATCCCACACGATTTTCTGTTTGCGGTTCAGTATTATTAGTTGGGAAATCTCAGAAAGGCAAAATGAGGTTGTGATCTGTTGTCAGAGAAAACAACCTCTTTGTTAGTACTGAAAGGGTTGTGTGCTGGAGTGGCTGGGCAGATTCAGAGAAAAACCCAACTGCTGTCTTCTCGTTGGAGGAAATGAAGACCCAGCACAGCAGTAACTGTGAGTACCCGGGTCCAGACAAGACTTACTGTTTGGAGAACATGGGACTGAAGAAAAGTGAGTGGGGGAGTGAATATTACTGAGAAAAGGTGCCTTTAAATACAGGAACAGTCTTATTAAAAGGCTGCACATCAGCCTACAAAGAGTATCTTCCACAATGTTAGGACTAGGAATTAGGATGCCTTGGGATCCGCAGAATGCTGCCGCGTTATTCCTCGTCTAAAGTCATTCTGGTGCACCAGAGCCATGGCTGTCAGCAGCTTACATGCAAAATTCAACAGGCTGCACGAGCTTGATGCAGGGAATGCTGCTTTTCCCTCTAAAAGCCTTTCCTTCTCCCAATTTCTACGAAAGGACACAACTGCCTTTCTAGGCAGCAAGTGAAAAAGCGTTCCTCTGCTTCACAAATGTCACGAAAGTGATCTTTGTTTCTGTTGTATGGTGTCTGTCTGGTGCGGGATACACGTATGATGCAGAAAGTCTTCTCCAAGGGCTGGAGAGTCCGCTGGCCTGGCAAGTGAGGTACGGTGAAAGCAGCACACATGGAAATGTGTTAGTGAGATTGCCTTTCCCCTGAGTGCAGACACAGAACCTCCAGAGAGGGGAGAATGCTGCCATCTAAACATTCCTATTATCAAAAAGTGGGAAACCACTTGCTTAGACATAAATCAGCCCCTGTGAAAGCAGTTTATTGTGGCATGGAATGTTTTGTGAGGAGGTTCTGCAATCGTAGGATGTATCTTGCATCAAAAGGCTTGACATATAAATAACATCTGGGTGAAATTTTCAACCCGGCGATATTTAGCACTTAACTGGGGATTTGGAAGGAATTCAAGGACGAGGGATGCGTAAATTGGTCTTTCAGTTAAATTCTGAGCACTCTGACGTCAGGTTTACGCAGGGGAGCCATGCCGGGATGCCTGCCATGGGAGAGGGAGAGAGGTGGGAGCTGAGGGCTGAAAGCCTCACAGAAGGGATGTTTGCGGAGAGCAGCACTCCCTCTCTCCCTGCTTCTTGCAAAGCCGTTTCTACACCTGATTCTGGGGATGAGAGAGATGACAGGGACTCAGCTTCAGAAAATCATTTCTCTTTCACCCCCTGTTACCCCAAAGTCCTGTATTTCATGTGCTTCTGAAGTGTTTGGTTTGACGGCAGTCAGCACAGGTACAGGAATCGACTCCAGGCTCCCTGAAAGGGTCTGACAAAGGAGGGACCAGTCAAAGCTGACAGACCAGTCCCTGGCTGCGTGGTGGTGTTGGAGAGAGCTGGCAGCAAGGGATTCCCAGCAGGCAACGAGCAGGATTTTTCCCATTTCACGTGGCTATGAGCAGTGAGTTTGACACCCTCTGTAAGGAAACACCGATGTGTCTTCAAAGTCACGAGCTGGGTGCTCAGCTGAGAACATCTTACTTCCTGCCTGCACTTCTGCCAGAAACAACTTCTTTCTTTTTCTTCTTAACTTGTGCTTGAAAGATGATGACAGCAACCCCCAAAACTCTTCCTCCCAGTCTGAGTTGGTGAAATGCACCTGAATAGGAAGTGGTGGAAAAAAAGGAAAGAATTATGGTGTTCTTGTGTCATTCTGATTGGCCGTTCACTGAGAAATTATAACAGAATATCAAGGGATTTGAATTCAGATGTTAACAACTCAGATTTTAACCCTTGCAACAGTGGGTGGTTTGCAGACCTTTAAATAAACGCAGACAAATGAGCTGTGGGTTTATGGGCTTGAGCTGGTTTTCACACCGAGCACAACTGTGGAGGGGGATGGCATTAGGGACACCCTTTGTTTGGGACCGAAGGCTGAGTATTTCAGAACAGAAAACACATTTTCAAGGTCCGAGTCTCTTTTTCCAGCTCTGTGAACTCAGCAGAGGTTTTGGGGAACAGCTCTGGCAGAGGCAGCGGGGAGAGCAGGAGAGCTCCCTTCGCTCTCAGCAGTTGTCCTCAGATGTCTTTCCCAGAGGAAACATTCTCACTCCACCAGGATGAGGAAAAGGAAAAACACTGTCAGACTAAAAGCTGGAAATTGCAAGTGTTTAGGTGTTTAGTGGCCAAAACTGAGGAGAGAGACAGAATAAACCTGGGACATTTGTGGGGCAAGTACTCAAACACACCCCTGCCAAACTGGCTCTGAAAAATAGGAATTATTATTATTTGGGTGTGTAACTCAAGTGTTCTCCCCAGAAAGCTGGGTCATTCTGTGTTTCCAAAGCCATGGTGAAGAGGAAAGCATGTACATAAACCTTATTTTCTAGTGGAAGGTGCCCCTGCTCCCTGCTGCGGACTTGGAACTGGATGCTCTTTAAGGGCCCTTCCAGCCCAAACCATTCTGTGATTTTACAATTCTATTTCATGGCTGATGCCTATTAAGATACGTAGTGCTATGCCAGGTGTGGTGTCCCCAAAAAGCATTTTAAGCTCAACTGCAGCAGCCCTTTGACGTATCTTGCAGGTGAAATTTGATTACTTTTTTAATGCTGAGTACAAACCAATGTATTTGAACCAATAAGAACAATAATTAAAAAAAAGTAGAACACCTCTCATGCATTATAGAAGGCACTAATGCAGGCAGGCTTCAGCACAGGACATGTGCCAACATGGGACTGGTGATGCAAAGGCTGGTGACCCAAGGAGCTGGTGACACAGAGGGTGCACAGATGACTTGAGGGACACCTGGGCACTCCCTGCCTGGAGTTGCTTTGGCACCTTTTGGACATATAAACCCTGTTTTCTTATGCAGGTTTCTCTTTACATTTCACCCCCTTTCACTGCTGCTGGCATTTCAAAGGCAGCAGTTAAGGAACTCCTACAGATAAAAACACCAACGTTTTATTCAAGAGCAATATCCTCAAGACTGCAGTACCTGCAGCGTTCAGATTTGGTATATATAAATTAGGGGAGGGTGAGCACAGTGTCGTCTCCTCTGTGTTGATAGACTAATTTTTAGCAGTTTGGGGCAAAACAAGGGATATTGAATTTGTTGTGGGTTTCCACCAGAAAATGTCATGTTTTAACTGTGTAAATGCCTCATCTTTCTAGGAAAAGCTGTTTTCACCTAATCCATAACATGTTTGCAGTTCTGATGTTGGTAATGAACTGCACTGATTTCGCTGTGTAAGTAATAAATTCACTGACTAAATTTGGGAAAAATAGCAACACCAGCTAAATTTGCAAGATCTTGGGAAAGTCATGGAAACCATCAATCTTGGCATTCAGAAGTTTACAAAGCAAAACTTTGTTTTACACAAGTGCTGTTACAATAATTTATACATTTCATTTAACATTTCTTTTACTTAATAAGTATATAATTCACACAGGACAGAAATTAAATTGTAGAACACTTGGTTTCAATTTTGCAGTTCCTATTAGGGGATTTTGGTGCTCTCCTGTTATTGCCAGGGAGTTTTTTCACTACTATCGGTCCATATCACCCGCGCGTTGGTCAGCTTAGATGAAAAGCCACAGAGCAAGCGCTAAACCTTAATACTAATGCCACCAAATGAATCAATTCCTACTTTCTGACTTCTGAACCTACCCTAAGGTGAAGGAAACACGATCCACTGAGGATCATCTTGCAATTAAAACAATTCTCTATGAATCAGCATGACAATGCAGGTGCTAAGCAAGCATCTGCCCCATTAAGTTGGTTTAGCAGTTCTGAGGCAAGTCTATTTTGCTTTTTTTTCCACATCATTAAGCTTACAGTTAATGCTTCCAGCAAACAATAGCTCATTAGTGGATTAGTGGTAATTACCAACAGCAGTCATTACTCCTAAGGTGTAATGGGCCAATTTGCTGCTGTAATAGTACCCCAGTATTGTGGTGCTCCTGCAGAAAACCAGAGAGTGCTGGAATGAGCCTTTGCCTTGAAGGCCCTGGAAATGGCTGAGCAATCCCATCAGTTTCCAGAACACCCCACCGTTAGGTGGACGGGGCTCCCATCAGCTCCCAATCTTGCATTTGGGGCATTGGGTTCAAGCTGAAGGGCATCCACTTGGGGACAGCTGCCCGCCAGAGAGAGCTGGTGTCTGGACACTGCCCAGGTATGAAATCCTTTATGACGCTCTGTCAGGAACCAGCCTAGCTAAAGAGCTGATGGGCTGGAGGAATTCTTAAGGAACGTTTCTGTAAAATGTTAAGGGATGTTCAAGGAGCAAGTGGCTGAGCTGGCCAGAGCGGCACATGCCTGTAAGGAGTTAAACTCACTTGCCATTGCTCTGCCTTCCAGTTGCATTCAATGACCATAATGAAGAACAAGTGGCAACAAAGGTTCCTGAGCTAGAAACCTGCTTCTGTAGGAATGTAGTGAACGACTTCACTCTAACTCCAAATTGCCCCTGCTGCTTGGGCTGCCTGACAGTCTCAGCATCTCCATCCTCCGTATGGTACCGCAGGCAGGGGGTGAGCAGAGAAGCCAGGGACCTGAGCACAGAGGACTGAAGGGACCATAGAAAAGTGGAAGCGTGAGTCATTTTAGTCTTGTTTGCAAGCAGAGCAAGATGGTATTGACAGCTATACTTTTATTTTTAGCATTATATTTTCAGTCACTCATTTCAACCTAGAATGCTGTATCATTTTTCTGCTTTTAGGAAGGGGATTAAGAAAGAAAAAAAAAGGCGTAATGGTGTAGTGGAGTTAAGTGCCACTTCTTCAGGCCCCTGTCAAATCTTGTAATTTGGAATAATTACCAGTGTCAGGTTTGGGGAAGGAGTTTGATGCAAATTGCCTCGATCTAAACTAACTCATCCTGGGAGGAAAGGAAAATGGTATTTTAGGAGGTAGAGAACTGAAGAGGCATCACTGGGAAAATACCTGTTTAAGCAGCCTCGCTTTAATATACATGGCTGTATTTTATGTCCATTTTTCTTCATGTCATTCAGATTTGGGCAAATCCTGCTTGTGCTGAGACCAGTGGTGATTTCTCATTTATTTTAATAGCCCAGCCTATAGACTCCTGCTTAGCAGGAGGCCTTGTGCCTTGCTAAGCGTTGCGTTCATTGCTATACACCATCCTTTAAAAAGCAGAGGAAAACTAACCAGATTTATTTGTAGCTGCATGCAGGGGGAAGACCGACCATCTTCTGCAAACAGCCTCAAAAGAGGTCTGGGGGAAGCCATGTGGATTAGGTGTCATCCCACCGGCCAGCCTTGGTGTCCTGACCAGTCTCAGCAGCGGTACCCGAGTTTTCGGGGTAGTACATGTGAGGATGACAGCAGTTTTGTGAGGGGATGTGTCCACTTCAGTCTGGAACCTCTAGCTGATGTACAGCAAGAGGAGATGCCCAGGCTGGAGCAGGGAAAGGAGCCATTCTGGCTTTGGCCTGCCGTCATCTCCCATCCAGTTATTTTCTTGCATCTGCAACTCATCTAAATTTTTAATTTAGAAGTTTTTTTTTGATGGGGAAAAATGTCATTCTTAGAAGCATTTGTATACTTTTAGTGAACAGAATCCAAAACCCAAACCCCATAAAAACTTGAAAATAATCAACCCACTCCTTTGGAACATGTCTCAGAAAACAGAGTATTTTTTATTTCTTTCCATTTTGTGTGCATAAAAAACCATGCCTCGTTTTTCCCTCTTTGCAATTTCTTTTGAGTTATGGGAGCAGTTTATGTCCATGTATTGAAATAAATCACCACCATAAAAATAACAGTGTACTACTTCCTCCTCCACTTCTTGGAAAATGGCCTTTAGATCCTGGCACCATCGTGAATGCCGTGATAGGAAACCAAGTAGGTGCTGTTGAGCTGGGAAGTTTTTGCAAACATGTCCCAAAGTTGCTGTCCCATTGTCATCCCTAAAACCCGGGAGGCATTAGAGAGCAGTAACAATCCCAAATGTTCTCATCACCGACATACCGCGTGGGGATGGCAGAGTGGGAAGCCTGACCCATCCCCAGCTGAGCACCACTGCCCACGCGCCCAAGGATGCTGGTGCTTCGCTGCTGGTGCCCAGCGCAGCAGCCCCAGTGTGACCTGATGATGTATGGAAATGTCATCTTCAGTTGTAAGCATCTTTAATCATGACAGTAACGAATACAACAGGGTGGCTGAGCCATGCGCTGGCTGAAGCAACAGCCAAAACGCTGCTGGACGTCCACAACCATCACGTGGATTTTGAGAAGAGATAGCTTGTGACAGGCAGCTCCGGGACCTCTGTCTAAAGGTAGGTCTGAGCAGCCCGTGAGTCGGATTTCCACATGCAGACAATAAATGACTTCACCAGTCACGTGGGGAAAAATGTTCCGAACTCCACAAAACCTGTTGCTTTGAGAAGTTCCTAGATTTCAGCAGGGTTTTGTGATGAGGCAGAATTAATGGCCAGTCAGAGTCATGAACCGGGCCGTGCTTTCTGCAGCAACACTCGTAATCATCCACTGCTCTGTTGCCAGCACTCAATTCCCACCTCAACACTAAATACTAATGAGTGCTGGAGAGGCTGAGCCAGTAACGAGTTCTTCAAGTGACTGGATACTTCCTAGGAGTTATGGAGACATGCTAAGAATAATCAGATGCCAAGTGCTCTTTTTTTACTTTGGGAGTCACTGCCCTTTCTTTAGGGTGATGGTGACACTGGAGAGAGCCTGTGGTCAATGTTCCTTGTGCCTGAGCTCTCTCTAGCAAAACAAGTTGCTAGGTCGGGAAAGTGGAGACATGCAGATGTAGAAAGAGAAGGAAAAACTTAGAGCAGTTTCTTTGAAGAGAATTGGATTCCTGCAGGTGCATGGACCAGGTTTGCCAAGGATATGAGTTGTCTTTGAACTTGTGCTCCAAGGTCCTGTGGCACTATGGTTGAGCCCGGAACATGCCAGACACCCTGGACAAAGGATGTCCACGTTATTGTGCTTGCTGGCAAGAGGGGATGTATGGAAAGGCGAGATAAGCTGCTCTAACATCTTGTGGAATTTAATAGGCAATAAACCCAGGTCTGACAGAAAATGTATTTACGGTTTATTTAATTGCATCATATTGCAATTATTATGAGTTGTATTACAGCAACAGTGAGGGGCCCAAGTGCAGCCCTGCTGCGTGTGTGCGTCACCTAAATATATCAGGAGAGGTGATTTCTGCTCTGCAGTTAGTAACCTAAACTAAAAAAAAGTCACAAGGGGAGTCCGAGGCTCAGAGAAATGAAGCAATTGACCCAAATCAATAGGAAATTAATAGGAAATCTTGGGAATCCAAGCCAGACCTGTAGGGTTTCAGTTTATAGACATGGTGCTCACTTCTTCATCTATGAGCCTCTTCAAAGCTCTGAATAGGCAGCTCTGATCTCCTGTTCAGTGCTACAGAAACATTCATTGAAAGAGCACAAAGGAAGAAATATTTCTCCAGTACTGCATCATTTTCTTCTATAATGTAGGAAATCTGCTTGTCCATGTTGTTTGAAAACATTGGCTAGTAACACGTGATTTGCATCATGCTAATAACCACAAGCCTGCACGAAGGAAGAGAAAAATAATACAGAATAGATAATACTGAGTTCAATTTAGAAGGGCTGTCTTGAAGTGGCTCAGATCAAGCCCCAAGATCTAGCAGAGGCTGCTGTACTCCCCTCGCTGTATCCTACGTTAGCTCTTCACTGTGAGCACGTCCTACAGCTTACCGAATCCTGCAGCACTTGCTGGTGTTATGTGGGTTCCTCGTCTAAATATTCCCTTGTTACAACCCGTCTTAGGCAACAGATAATCTTGTAGCATCATAATATGTGGTCCAAGCGTAAAGGCAGTCAAAATAACCTTCATCTGTATCAAATGTGACTGGCGAGAACAGGAATCCTGCCAAGCAACAACCCAGCAGTTGCCCATCGTGAGGTTAAGGATCTCTACAGTGACTAATCCTGTTGTCATCTGAATTAACTTTCAAATAGAGGGAAAAAAACCCCCAATGGTTGCATAATAAGAGGCTTAAAGTCTTGAGCTGGGGAGTACCGTGGGTATTTTGTGCACGCCTGCTTAGCAGTAGCACCGTGAATGTCATTTTGCTCTAAGATGATTGTTTTCCTGGGTAAGACAGGTGACGCTC
>NW_010428053.1:0-14585 GCF_000710305.1 Buceros rhinoceros silvestris | reverse complement strand
GCTCTTCAGCTTGCTCCACGAGCTGAGGGGGGGTGTGTGTGTGTGTGTGCTGAGAGCCCACAATGACAGTTACGGATCCCATAAACCAGCTGGTACTAGATACTTCAGGAGCGATTTGGTGAGACAGTGGTTGATGCTCCTCCTCCTGGGAGCTGGCACTTCCCAAAGGAAGCCTTGGCCGAGGTGTTACCTGCACACACTCCTTACAGGCTGGAGCTGCCCAATAGCATTTGGCATGTTTGGCAGGATATTTCAGGGATGTTTTCAAACAGAAGAAACATTCAGTGTATTGCGCAGATATTCACCCGGCTCTTTCAAAGCCCCAGTGGTCCATTCCAGACGAAGGGGAGAGCAGCAGGGTACCAGGATGCTCAGGTACCCTGCAACCAGCTGCTCGTGTCAAGGGGGGATTCTCACACGCGGTGTTGCAGTTGCAGCTATTTGGAGATATCCTTCTATCGACGTTCCATTTTCTCTTGAACAAATCATTACCATTATATGTAAATAAACCAGACAAAGGAACCCCAAAGCTCACGGGGAGGAAGTTAACTGCCTCTGTTAAACTTGCCTTGTAATAAAAGCAGTTGAAGAAGCATGAAGGAAAATGCAGCTGGGAACAGCGTTCTTGTTGCTAGATGTTTGCTGCTAGGTCTAGGCTTTTTTTTTCTTAGAGACAAACCAGAGAAATGGGTTGAGATTCAGCACTGAGGATGACTGAAGCTGAACCTGGAGTATCATCATCCTCTCTTGGAGGAAAGAGCTTTTCCCAGGACTTGGGCTTCAGCTGAGACACTGATGTCTTTCCCGAGGCCTGAGGTGCAATACTGGCCAAGTTCAGGGTATGAACAGCGTATTGACCAAAGGTGACCTCGTTTGCCCTAATGACTCCTGCTGCAGGTGGCTCCTGCTGCATCCAGGGTGTTCCTGTAGAGATCCAACGCAGGGGCCAAAGGAAAACCTGCAGCCGAGCTACGGGCTGGGCTGTCGCTGCTTTGGGAAAGGCAGGGAGCGATGGAGAGCCGCAGCTTGGCTGCTTTGCAGAGGGGCAGAGAGTGGGCTGGAAACGCTCACTGGCTTTTCAATTTTTTATTTCTACAAACAGACGACAGAGCTGAGCCCGGAGGGGGATGACTGCAGTCCAGCCGCCCATCGCAGCGCAGAGCTGCAGCCGCTGCTGGGCTGACGGCTTTGTGGCTTCCCCAGCCCTTTCAAACGTCTGCTGATCTTTAAAGCACACATTGTTGTGGTTTAAACTTGGGAAGGATTTTTTAGGAAAGCTTTAGCTAAGGATAAGTGGCAAAAAGAAACAGCCTACCCTGGTCATGCACACGGTGCTGCAGACGCTCTTGCGCAGGCTGTTTGCTTTGTGCTTCACTGCACGTGGACCTCCATGCACGTTCACGAGACAGAGTGGGTTTGAGGGAGATGCTCCTCTCTCAGCTGGGCAGGGAGAGGTTTCTGCTTCTGTGACCTATTTTACATGTCAGAAATAGAGAGGTTTTGTTGATAACGGTTATCGATCCGGCTCTTCCGCCCCCTCTGCTGGCTGACGAGCCATGGTGGGGACTCAACCAGGAGAAGCGGCTGGAGCAGCTCAGCCCACCGTGTCTCCCCGGCTGCCTTTGTGCTCCTGTGCCATGGGAAGTGGGTGTTGGTAGGGGGTGGAGGACAGACGAAGGTGGCCCTTGACTGAAAATCTCTGCTCGCTTTCCTTGGTTCTCCCATCCCTGGTGCCTCTGCTGCAAGGGCGAGCCATTGTGGACTTCAGCATCACAGAGTTGAGCGGGTGATGAGCTTTTTGTTTCTCCTGATTGCATTGTTCCGTACCTAATGCTAAATGTTCTTTTATTTCCCCACCAGTTGGGATATTCATTAATCTTTCATACAGGTATTTTGGTGTTTTATAACTGGACTCATACTTTCAGCCTTTCCTCACGGTGTAAGGTCTCTTATGCCCTTTTTTTTGCAGAATTTGTGGGAGCTCAGTGTCTGTGAGACCTCTACAGCTCTGTCACATTTAGCTGACTGGGACCACAGTTTGACAGCAGCAAAATAACTGGGTTAGCTGGTGGAGGGCTGGTGGCTTTGCACTGGACTGTCAAGACTGGGATTAGGGGAAGAGAGACAAAACCAAAATGAACCCTCCCGAACAAACCCGACCAAACAAAAGGGACATACCTTCTCGATTTCTTGGGAAGGCTCATGTTTCCCAGGGTGTCACTTTAAACTTGCAGCAGCTTATTTTTTAGAGATCTGGTTATTCACCTCCCAGCTCTGCTGCTGCTGTCATTTGTAGCCACAGGCAAGACACTTCTTATTCTCTAACCTAATACCTGTAAACCAGGCAGAGTGATGTTTTCTTTTACTAAATACGCTCAGATTTACATATCTAGTAAGTGTGGAGATTTTTTCTTTTTCAGTCGGTGCAATGAGTATTTCAGGAACAGGGGGGTCCTTGACCAGGGGCACCACCTGAGATTCCCAATTTACTCCTCTTCTGCAGATTCAGGGCACTTTTCCTCCATTTTATGTCAATATTAACATTTCCAAATGGGAGCAAGTCCTAAACCCCCGAAGGCTCTTCTCCTCTTCTGCTGTGATTTGCTGAGGAAGGCTTTGCTGCCCTTTCAGCAGCGTGATGGGGACCGAGTCCCCGGGTTTGGGAAGGGGAGGTGGAGCTATGCGCTTCCAGAGCTGATGGTCATTTCGTGATGAAGTGATAATGCTAATAATCCCTAGGTCCTTTTTTTTTTTTCTTTTTTGCCTTTGAACTGAACACTTTGCCTGTCTCAACTGTGGTTGCCTTTTTGAACTGTCAGTTTGGGAGGATTAGATGCATGTTTAGGCTGGGTGAACTCATGAATGAAAATATTTTCCTTGGCAGTTTTTAAAATGCTTCCCCCCTTTAAGAGCTGAACCCTTTGGCAACAATCTGCTTTTTGCCCAGATTACCACTGTCATTTTGGGAGGTCTTTTCCCGCAGAACAAACAATGGAATTTTAATAACACAGTGAAATAGATTCAGGCCTGCTTTATTTATATTTTCTTTATTTATGCCTGAATACTTAGTATGCAGCTCCAGCAAAGACAAATTTAAGCTTTGTATTACTTCAAAATGATGAAATAAGCTCTGGGAGATTTACTTCCCCAGAAAAGGATACTTTGATTCGCTGCTTTGAACAGGTCTCATAAGAACAATAAATATCAGAGAAATTAAAAATAGAAAAAATCCACAGATGCCGAGTAGAGCAGACCCAGCACTGCCCTCTCTGCGGGCAGCTCTGCCAGTGGCTGCACCACAACTCCCTGCTCTAGTGAAGTTTTAACTCGACAGTTAAGTGTTCACATGCAACGATTGCCCTTCAGACGAGGCTGAATTCGTTCTGGCCATTTATTTTATGTTAAGTCCAGCTTGGGTCTGTGTTCTGAAGTGCTCAAACCAACACCAGCTTTTGGTGCCTGAGCAAACAGGTGCTGGTGAGGCTCCCGTGTCATTGCTGGCAGAGCATCCTTCAGAATTATCTGCCTAGGTATAGGGGCGAAGAAATCACACAGACGCGCAAAGCAAACTGAGAATCATCTGAAATGAAGCATAAAATAGCACCTTGCAGAGGCCTTCAGCTGAAAACTGACATAAAGTAGTTTGTGTCTTGTACAAGCTCTTAGAAACTCTCACAAGTTTGAACATCAGCTTTTTCTATGACAAGGGTCGCATTGCAATGGTAAATATTATTCTACTTGATGATTAATCCCTTAAGGCTGCTGACATAGCTTTTTTCCCCTCGAGAGAATTCTCTGTTATTTTATTTTCCCTGCACACAGCCTTCACTCCTGATGTACCATCCTCCCAACTTGCCAAGCCTGAGCAAGGAGCCGAGGGATGGAGCTATTCACAGGCCACGTATAACAAATCCATTCCAGGGCTTTCAGTGTTGAATAACTCTCTGTCAGATGAGCCATCGACACGCTGCTGGGTTCGCTTCAGATAGATGGCATATGGTACAGATGGAAAGCAGCCAAATGCACCAGCGCTCTGAGTCTGGAGATGGACCAGATGGGGAGAGCCAGAAGTGCGCTGGAAGGAAGGGCCGTACCGAGGGAGCTGTGAAGAAAGGGAAGGAGTTTTAAAGGATGTTTTAAAGGATGCACTGGGTATTACTGGGTATTACAGTTACTTGTAATACCAATTACTTGTGCCTTATTGCTCTGCTTTTAGCACTGCTGATTATATCCTGCTTCACTGAAATCACTCTGCATCATTTTACAGAGCATGGCATGTAGCACATTGCTGCAGCCCGACAGGAATCTGAAAAAGCTGGTGAGCAGAGCTGGGGCAAAACAGGTCCTTGAAATGCCCGTTGCTGAACACAACTGTGCTTTTTCAGCTCAGACCTCATCAGCACTTGGTGCCACGCAGTAAAAACTGGAGTGATGTAGGCACTTCTCCCTCGTGGTGTGTAACCTGCCACTTGCAACCCTGCGCTGGCCAAAGGATTTCAGGAAAGCCCTGCGCGTGGCTGCCTGGTGCGTGCTCCTGTCGTCCTGCATCCACTTGACCGATGTCATGAAGGAGGAAACACCGGCTAAACCCCGTGAGAACATTTGGCTGCTGCCACAGCAAAAGCAAAGGGGTTCAGCCATCCCGTCTCTGAGATACTGTAATTACTGAGCTACTGTAAAACAGCATCTGCCAAGGACATTACAGCTGCTTTTCCATTTCCCTCCGCTTGTAAAATCAAGGGTGAAGAAGCTGCAAGAACATGGCTTGCGTCCAGGAATGTGATAAAGATGCAGAGAAAGCAACGATTCATGGGGGAATTAACCTTCCTGGCCACTTGCTGTAGTCCTGCTTGCCTGGATCAAAGATGCTGCTGCAGTTGCATTGCACAGTTGTAGAAGATGTTCTTCCCCACTGCCTGGATCAACGGGAGGTGGTCATTTCTTATCCAATACACTGTTTAAAGCAGAGCAGCTGTTTATAGATAAGAAAATATGCTGCTGCTGGCTGGGGGCTTTGGTCAAGATTTTAACACCTTCCACAGGCTAAGGAATTCATCCTGTGGGCCAGAGCAGCTGGAGATGGTGGTGGAGCTGGCAGGAAGAAGAGTTTATCAGCTTTCCGGAAAGGCTGCTCCATTTCTGCCTTTACATCCAACACTGGTTTGGGGCAGAGTGTGGAAATGCAGCACTCTGTGTCCTCAGTCTTGGGAGGGGGCACAGAGAAAAGAAGGAATGTGAAAGCTGGGAGGGCTGTCAGCTGCGGCTCTCCCGGGATCCACGTGCTGCTCTTCTGTTGCAGCCGACGGGAAGCAATGTCATTGGCAAAGTGTGCACAGAACAAGTGCTCCAGTTAGGGCGGTGAGTGGCTTCAAGAGCAGAACATACAAGAAAGCAAGCAGAGCCTTTGGACCCCAAGATCCACGGCATGCCAGCTCAGCCTCGGCTGCTTCCAGACCACCCTACCCAGTGCAAGGGGTGTTCAACCTACTCCTGGAGCAGAAGCACCAGTGACTTGTGTCCTGCTGTGTCGTGGGGCTGTCAGGGATGGAGACAGGACGGACAGCAGCCTGGAGCAGCAACGAGCACCTGATCTTTGGTGGCTAAATGCTGGTGCTGCACGCTCTGGGCTTTTCCTGTCAAAGGTGGTGACTGGCTGCAGCGGCTCCAGGGAGGCTGGTGAAAGGCATGGGATGGGCTGGGGCTTGGCGTGCTCCAGGAAAGCACAGGATTTGGGAACAAAGGAGAGAAATCAGGATGTGCAGAGATAAATGTGATGCCTGTCTAGTGCTAAAGCTGCAGGCTGCACCCTCTAAGCTCAGAGAGCATCCCTGGGGCTGAGTGCTGTGGTGTCTGTGCTGCATGAGATTTTCTGAGGACCCCAGCCCCCCTCGAAACTCAGTTGTCCAAAATCTAACCAGAAGAGTGGGGCATACGAGCAAGGAAAATTATCTGGTGTCTTATATTCTGCCAAAGCTCTTCTTACCATGTCTGTGATCCACTCTTATTTAGATTGATCTTGAACTATGCACTAATTCTCATGTGAAAAGAGAGAAATCATATTTTAAAACTTTTCTGTTTCAGCACAGCATCCAAGAGCACTGAAGACAAGCCAGAACCTCCCTGCACTGGAAGCAGGCAGACAGGAGGGAAAATTGTGCCATACCTGCACATATTAATTTTTGTCACAAGTGCCTCACAGGCATTTAGTAAAAAGACCAAAGGACCAAAATACGTGTGAGAGGAGAGCTAATGAAGTGCTTGATGTTGGCAGGTCTGCTGGTTTCGACAGAACAGCGAACTGCACCGCCTAGAATTCTAATCATGGTTTCATGAAGAAGATGCCTACTTCTTGTCTGAATAGTAAAGGTATGAAAAAATAGTTTGCCAAAATCAGCGTGTCTCCATGCTAAGAGGGGACAGGAGGGTGTGTTCATGTTACTAAACCTTCCCCTTGGTGACCTGCCGTGTCCTTCCAACAAAAAAAGCACTTGCAGGGCTGAGGACTGAACAGGGAGTGCAGAGGAAAGCGTGTCCCTCCTGGAAGCGTGGCTGGAGGTGTGGGCACAGCTTGATAGGCATGTCCTTGATCCACCGCGCCTACAGGTATACCCAAATCACTGGGCAATTTCAGGAGAAACCAAGGACACCTAAATAAAACTGCAAGTGTTGTTTTGGGTTTACTGAACCACCCATCAGTCCATTTTATCAAGCAGTCCAGTGATTTTAATCAGTTGAGCCAATAGCTTTGATTTGGATAGTGGTTCAATTTTTTGGTTTCTGGTCAGTGAGGTCAATGAAAACACTTTATTTTTTAGCTAATGCAAAATGCGAAGTCAGTGCTTTGTTTTCCTTCCAGCAAGCTGTACCTGCCTTCCACGGAGCCTCAGATATCACAGTTTAATCAATATTGAATCATCCACATAGTCCAAGTGTTTGCTTATGTGCTTTGAATTGATGCTTGCATCAAGAACAGTGGTGATGCCCCTAATCTGCTTTCTCTGGGGTCCCCCATCCGCTAATTATGTCATTTCACAAAGGACATTTCCTGGCAGCAATTCCTCAATTCTCTGCGACAGCCACTATTTGGCTATGGAGAAAGCAGGGCGGTAATAGTTAGCACGTGCTAACGATGGCTACAGGGGCAATTAAGCTTCCTAAGAGCGAGCACAGGTCCATTTTGTTTAATATTTCCAAACAATGGTACCTTACAACAAGCAGGAGGAACACTGATGCCAAGCTCCAGGGTTTACCTACCCGGTGTTACGCCCAGGCGTATCGTTACCTTACAGCACAGGCTACAACAAGCTCTAGTAAGGAGATACTCCATAGCTCTCCAGAAGTGCTGGGTATGGGCGGGATCCCAGGAGATCCTCTGTCTGCCTGAGATTGTACAACAGCAACTAGTTTTTTGCAGGTACG
This sequence comes from Buceros rhinoceros silvestris, assembly GCF_000710305.1. NCBI lineage: Eukaryota > Metazoa > Chordata > Aves > Bucerotiformes > Bucerotidae > Buceros > Buceros rhinoceros. The sequence continues at coordinate 7,166 of NW_010428053.1, read as the reverse complement.
AGCTTGAGGCAAACACCCCTGCAAGCCACAGGCTGTGGATATTTGTGACTGCAGCATCATTAATATGTGCAAATGCACTAAATTCCTGTGCCTAAATGGGATTCTTGCAGGGTTAGAGTAAAGGATGAAGGTTTAACTCACACAAGAGCCTGGGACCATGTAGTGGTGGAAGACCTGCATTTACACTAGAAAAATATATCCTGTTCGGGTATGTTTGTTTAGGTAATTGAATTTTCAAGAAGCTTGTTCCTGCCTGCAAAACATGGCTTAGGAGTATTAAAACCATGGGCACCCGTGCAAGAGGGTGGGAATAAACCCACAGCTGACCTGTGGCTGGTCCACTCTACACCTCATCTATCATTTACTGACCCAAGCGAGCTTTGTACTGCTGTGGGAAGTCCAGGGGACCATTTTATAGGGTTAATATTTAAAACCTTATATTTTTTTCTTCATATTTATATGCTCCCTCTGCCTTTCTTGCCAGTGTATTTCTACAGCAGTGTCTTTCTGCTGGGAAATCGTGGAGCTCACAAGTGCAATAACAAAACAAAATATCCCCCAAATGGTTTAGCTTATTGCTCCTCATTTCTGCAGTTCACCTGGAAAGTCATGATTTATGGGGGGAAAAAAAACATTTGTCAGTCCTAATAAATAATGTTAATATAGATTTTCATGGCTGCCTACAGAGTACGAACACTGAACATCTTTTCAAGACAAAAGGCCTCCAGGTGCTGCAGCAGCCAATATTTCAGAAGGTGCAGGGTCAAGCAGTTCTCTGTGCTTGATGGCCACAGTGTTACTGCCATGAGTTCCTAAAATTCAGCTCTTTCTTCTATTAAACCTTCTGTTAGTTTGTCATTTGTTTTTGGGGTTTTTTTATGCCCATAAGTTTCACAAAAGAAAAACTGACCAAGGATTACAGGTGACAGATGGTTCTGGGAAAGCCACTCTGGTCCCTGCGGCAGAGCTGCCCCATGGAGGAGAATGGGCTGTCCGGGAGCTGCTTGTGTTGGCTGAGGGGAGCCGGTGAAAACCTTCCTGAGAGCTGAGACTGTGAGTGCTGCGAGCAGGGAAACCAGGGAAACAAAGAGAAAAGAGAGAAGAAGAAAAAAAGGTGGATAAATAATGCTAATATAAAAATGAGGGATGATTTTTGCAGATTCATTGAGCCTGACTGACTTTTCCTTTCCTCCTTTGTTGATCCAGGTTGGCAAAGCAGCGCAGTCCCTGTGAGCAGCTTTGTTTGTCTTTGGTTCATCGAACGTGACCACAAATTATTGATAAAACATCGCGAGGCCGTAACCTCAGCTAACAGGAGTCAGTATCAAGGTGGTACTACTCCTCCTGTTAGTGTTTCCTAAATAAACAACATTATTAAGAGCGTTGTAAAAGCCTGATAAGGTGCTTCTAATTATTAAACATCAGAGGTGAGGATTTCTGCTAAATGTAACAGAGACAATGAGAAATAGAGCTGATTCATTTTGTGCACTGATAAAAAATCCTCATCTGTTTTGCATTCACATATGGAACACATTCCCAGGGGAGAGTGAGCAACATAGTTTTAGGACACGATTTCATCCCAGCAAATCAATGTACAGGCTATTAAAACTCCATTTTGCCATGAATGATAAGTATAATTACATCTCTCTTGCAATAAAAACTGGTGCTTATTAAATGTAAATATTTAACAATGATTAAAATACATTTGAAGGAAACTTTATAGCTTTATTTTATATGTCCCCATCTGGGTTGCCTTTCCTAAACCACTGTGCTTTTTGGAGAGTTATTAAGTTATTATTTTGAGAAGGACTAACGCTCTGCGTGTCCCTTGCTTCAATTTTAATTCCATACGCTTTCAGAATTTATTGAAGTCTGGTGAGTTTAAGAGTCAATCAATGCACTATTGTATTTGTAGAGCTGCATCGGGGGGAAAGCGGCTTCACGAGGTAGGAAATGCCACTCTGACATGTCTTTTGTGCGCCCAGATTTGATGGCCAGATAGAGTTTCCTGACACCACACGCTCCCGCTCTCATTTGTTTCCGTAGGAAGCGAGTTGGTTCCTTAAACAGGGTTCTCCAGGTTTACGTACGACCCTTCTGGGGCTGTTTGGGAAAGAAGCTTCAATAAAAGGTCCAATCCTAGGAACTGCAGACATGTGGAGGAGCAGTCTGTGTGCAGGCTGCTGAGCCTGGGCACAACACACGGCTGGACATGCAGGACTGGCCCCGCACAAAGCAGCCGGCGAGGATTACTGGGGAAAGGAAAGGAATTCACGGGGAGCCACGGGGTTCTCTGGTCTGAAAATAAACCCCGTGTCCAGTGAAAATCTTCCCTGTGGAAGGTGCTTTCACATGCTGGGGGAAGCATCCCAATAGACTTTAAGTTTTTTAGAAGTTTCTGCAGTTGATTTAAAAATTGCATTGCAGAGATAAAGGATTACACTGCTATGGAACAGCTTAAACACTTCCAGGAAGGACACTGCTCCCTGTTAAATTTTTCTATGTTCTTGATATAATTTGTGCCCAGATGTGCGGGATTCATCCCGTTCACTTTTAGAAGGGCCACGCTCTGCCAGCCGTCCATAATTCGCTCTTACTGTTGCTTATTTTAAGGAGAATTGTGCAAAGTTCAGCTTCATACTCAAGATCATTCCAGAAGGCTGGAGTTAATTTTTAATTAGACTAGTAATTCTGGTCATGTCAGCAATATCACCAGCATCAGTTACTTACTTGGGACAGTGATCAGGCTGCTGAGAGCTCGTTAAAACTCCCGATCCTGCAAAGAAGCAGGAGCTCAAACTGCTGTGGAGTCCCTCGCAGTCACCGAGTGCCCCTTATTGCAAAAATCGCCTTGAAAAAGCCACTACTTCTATAACTGAAAAAAAAAAAAAAAAGAGAAAAAACTCAGGAGCCTTGTCCAACACGTTTAAAAATAACAAATAACTGCCCCAAATTCCTCAGTCAGGAGCCAGCCAGCCATGCAAAAACCTGGCGAGGGGGCACATTTAAAGCATCTTTAGGTTTTACAGCCTCTTCCTTTCAGATTATTAAACTCCTTTAGCATCTGGGAGATGCTGCGATAGGCAAAGGTTCAGTGTGTGAGTGTGGCTTTTCAAACAGTTTTCTCCAAGGAGGAAAATTTCTCTTTAAATAAATCTCTCTCTTCTCTTGAAACTGGTACTTAAAAGAAAAGAACTCAAGAAGCCAAAGAAGAGGTTCTTTATTTCTGAAATAACACAGAGGACATGGTTGTACAACGGTATATTCAGTGATTTAAGTTACATCTGATGAAATTAATTTAAGGCAGTGATATTCATAACCTTTTGGAAAATAAAGGTTTCTCTCTGAGAAAAATAAGTAGTGGTAACACAAAAAGATCGGCAGCACGGGCGTCTTTAGTTGCTTGTTTGATTAAACGTCTCAACTAAATTTTTCATTGATTTATTTTTTACGTATTTTTGGTGATGAAAGCTATTGGTTCAAGTTAGAGCATGTGTTTGTCGGTTTAAATTACAGATGTGCTTTTCTCTACAGAGCAAGCGGAACCTTTTGCCTACAGTAACGACAGAAAAACACCGGCAACCTTTCCTGGTGACTCCTGCTGTCCGTGTTTTTGGCTGTTCCTGTTGCCGTTGAAGTCAATGGGGCACGAGCCCTGATAGGAGCAAGAACAAGCACCTTCTGATACAGAAGTGATGAAATATTTTGAGGCAACTGGTTTTCTGAGCTGTTTTCACACTATGATTCAACATAACGCAGTCAGATCTGACAGAGGTGTGCACACACAAGCTGCAAGTTAAAATCCATTAAATACATGATAATTTCTCAAATCATATCAGGTCCTGGTGGAAAATTATGCATGCCCTAATAATCAGCCCTACCTGTGTATTTTACCTACATGAGTCATTTCACTGAAGTCATCGTGTCTGCTTGGCAGGGTGGTTTGAGAAGGATTGGCTCAAATACACCATTATTTTGATCTTGGATATATGGTTTTATTACATGCAATTTCCATCAGTTTTATCTTCTCGATGCAGACATTTAAAAAGCAACGTCCCCAACAGATCTAGTTTGTCTTCAGAAAAAATAACCTTGCTTTTTTTTTTCTTTAAAAAAAAGAAAGTTCTGTTTTGTATTTCTTAGATTCATTGTTCCTCTCTTCCATTTTATAAACCAGCCTCCCGGAGGTGCCTTAAATTTGAAGTCCAAAATACCAGCGCGGATATTTTCTGCGCACATACATTGGGAAGGAAAGAGCGTGAGGCTGTTTTCACAAGCATTACGAGGGGGAAAACATTGCCTCCACTTCTGCCCTTTGTTCCCACAAATAGTTTCTTGATTTGAAAATTGTGCTGCAATGTTCTGGCGTTAACCTCTATGTTTCACTTGGGCCGAAGCTGCTTTCATCCGTTTCCTGACAGAAAAGAAATATCAGTTGGTGACCAGCGTTACCAGGTACCTTCAGCGTGGCTGGTAATTGCCCTTCCTATAATTCTCTAATGGCAGATTTAGTACCGAATAATACACATTATAGAGGATATCAACTGCCTGTAGAAAATCCAAGCCCTCTAAAATCATGGTGATTTTTACCCCAATGCTGCATTTTCTGAACATTAAATACACGTGGAGCTGATCCAAAACACATCAGCACCGCGGTTCTGCGTTGCTGTCCATCCCAGTGTGAGCCTGGGGAGATGGACACCGTGCTGAAAACTCTTCCTCTGTGTTTTCTTACTTCATGACACACAGGTAAGGGTGGATGTGTTTGATTTAGGTGGAAAATTTGCTGAAGAAACCAGCCAACCTGTATTGTCTGTGCTGCCTGCTCTGTGCAGCTCAAATTCCTGACTGTGAACACGGCATTCAGTAGAGAATTTGCATTTTTGCTGAATAAATCATTTGCAACCAAAACATTCCCATGGCCACACTGTTTGCAGTGGGTGACAGCAAAGCTGCGGCCACTAAAACAGGTTTACCAACAGACTGGGAAATTCTGCAGGGTTAATAAAAAATCTCTCTTTCTAATGAATTATTTCATCGTCGCTGTCTACCTGTTTCTCACTGCACTTCGCAGCAACCAAATTATTCCATCCGCGCTTTCCTGCAGCAGAGACCGTGATGGTTCAACTTTTTCTGTAGTGCCTTTAGATCTGCATGGCGACTCGGTCTCAGGGCTGGGGAGGGAGCCTGAGCCTCGGGCTGTAACACTGGTGCGTTGCCTTTTTGCAGAAGGTTTTCAGCCCCTCACTGCCGGTCTGGTGTAGCGCTTTAGGGAGCGTAACGGGGGAAGGTGGCGAGCACTGACATCAAATCGTTCTCTTGTCTTGGTTATTGAAAAAGAGGGAATGCCTTTAACGCATTGAGATTTCTCATTTCTTGATGGGAAAGCATTAAACGACCCATGCTTTCATCTTGCTGCATAGCCCCAAGTTCAGGGCTTAAAGCTGAAAGCTTGGAGTTCCCGCTCCTGCTCTTTTCACAAAGATTTCTGACAGGACTAACGTGGCTCACAGCAGTATTAATCCCCTCTACAGCCTCTCTAATGGTGACACCTCCCCATACCACCCAGGCTTGACTGTCCCCCAGCTTGCGGCAGCAGGAGATAAGGCAGAGCCTTAGGAGAGCCCCTAATTGCTCTCATTTATTGCCCGAAGGAAATTTGGGAGAGGGTCCAGCCCAGGTCTTTCCTGTGTTTTGCTGCAACCCACCGATTTCAGCGGCCGCAGGATCAGCCCTGAATTTTGCCGTCAAAGCTGGAGGAGTTGCACGCCTGGGGAAGGAGATTTAGGAATCCAGACTCGTACTGCTGCAATTAGCTGCAAAATTTGGCCCTAAAAATCCTGCCGATGTAAACAGGAGGGCTGCAGGTCAGCACCAAGCACACAGCCCGGGATTAACGGCAGCTCACTACTGGAGCAATTATCTTCTGGCCAAGCCCAAAAACTCCCTTGTTAAGCAACAGTGGGGCTCTCAGTTACACCTGTAAAATGCCAGATAAGGCCACCAAACCAGAGGACTTTTCTTCTAGAGTTTCACTGAAAGAGCAACTTAGTGAGCAGCACGTTCGTAGTGTTATTTGGAAAATAAATCTCAGCAACCTCTGAAGAAGAGACGAGACTGAGTGGAGTGGCTGGACCCAGTGTTTACCAGGAGTTAACAAGCCTGTCAATAAACCCCTGGGTAATCATGGCTCTGAAAGTTACATTTGCTTTGGAATTTACTTTTATAAAAGCATGAAATTTTATGTAGAAACAAGATCTATAACTACCTATATAAACGTAAGGGCTTTTAGTACCTCTGAGAATGACGGACTAAATTCGTTACTGCTACTGCAGGACAGAGCTCGTCTTAGGATCAAAGCTCAGTGAGTAATTTAACACAGGTTATTTCATAAGCTTTGTCTTTGGTGAGCATAAAATGTGATTTTCCTGAATTGATTTATAATACGACTTTTTTTTTTTTAAATGCCAGTCTTCCTGACAGAAATATTCTTAGAATTTACTGTTGGAAATTCAAGCTGGTTTGGTTTCTTTGTGCAAATATGATTTCAGAAATTAGTTTCTTTGCCTTTTTTTTTCTTTTCCATAGTGTTTTCATGCAATTCTGTGTTTTCATAACTGCGTCAATCAGCAAAATAAAGGTGCAGGAGAGGTAAATTCACAAATTAACTTGTAAACTCGAAATAGAGAGGAAGGAGGGATGTTTTTGCCAAGTTTTCTCAACTTTATAACAAACGTGCAGCTTAATCCTCAGACTCTTCACAGAGAAACTGGGCATTTTCCACAAACACCTCTCCCCACTTCTCACGCTGCTTTGTGCCACAATTGAACAAAACCTCAAATTTTACCAGTTTATCCAGAGAAAATTCCCCTTAGCGGAGATACAGGACTGACCCGAATAAATCTCGAAATGTGGAGGATAACAGGTCTTTTCTTCAAATCCAGAACGGAAAGGGCAATTAACGATGCCGGGTAGAACTCCTAACGAACCGCAGTCGGGGCAGCATTGGGAGGGAACACGGGCATTTCCTTATCCCCGCAGGCAAAAGCCCGGCTTTCCCGAAAAGAGCAGGACCTAATGGGATCAGTTTGAATTCCTCCGAGCCCTCCCATCGCGCTGCGATGTCCGGCTCCGGAGCGGTGGCGGAGCGGGCCGGGGGGAACCGC
>NW_010428052.1:550-15145 GCF_000710305.1 Buceros rhinoceros silvestris | reverse complement strand
TAAAATATATAAAAAATGAAATCTGTATACTCTTTTCATATGCCTTACAAATTTAAATAGAAAATATACAAATTCCTGAGTAATTTGAACAGTGTTTTGTCTTAATTTCCCGGTAAGCTGCATTGCTAGATTTTAAGGAATACAAGGCAAAATTTAACCCAACTGTCATTTGTTCTGGAGGAATCATGTATGTTGCAGACCTGCAGTGAGAACTTGGGAGCAGTATGCTGGCTGTGCCCGTTACTGATGAGTAAAAACCCAAAGGGCCAGTGTGTAATCCTTGACTGCCGAGCTGCCTAGCACAAACTGTCCCATGTCCCTGCTGGTTTGGGGCTGGTCACATTTGCAACTGTTTCATCTTGGGGAGATCCACTTGGGATGTGTCCATATGGTAAAAGTATTCACTATAACGCCTTGTGATGTAGATCAAAGTCCTACCATTGCACCAGTACTAGTCTTCCCGAAGGCTGCTCCTCTGCTGGTATCAACAAATCCTCCTCTCACACAGCTCACATCACTGTGGATGTAATTTGAGCTAAACTGAAGGCCTCTCCCCACCTCCTTGCTCCCTCTTCCATCTCATTCTAGAGAAAGCTTGTGCCTTGGGAAATATGGTAGAAAAGGCACACCCAGATAACTGCATCCATGAATTCACAGAACAGGCAGCCTGCGGAACCACAGCCGCGGCAGAGGTGAAAGCAGCTATAGCAGCTAATCGTGTTCCTGCGTCATCACGAAGACAGTCATCTTGGCTCTGCAGGCTGGTGCGGCAGCACTCTAACATGGTTCAGCTGTCCAAAGCGCCTAAGCTACCCTAAGTGCTTCACCCAGATGACGCTCTGGGTTAGAGTACCCCACTTCACAGTGGAGTCTGATTGTATCATGTAGACACACCCCTAATACCACAGCGAGGTGGTTCTCACCGAGTTGAGAGTAGTTTCTAGATGAATGTGGTAAGGCACTGGAATGCTTTAGTCTCCATCCTCCTTTTCCTTATTCAAGGAGTGGGTTTCTTGCCCCTGGCATAAGAAGCACAATCTCTACCTAGGGCATGCAGAAGAGCTGCTCGCTCTTGCTCACCCCTGCCGGCTGGGGCTGGGTGCACACCTTGAGCTAGAAGCTCTCCCAGGGCCCACGGAAATACAGACTAGAGGGGACACAGACTCAGTCAGCCATACAGTTTGATACACGAGTGCGATGAATAGCTCATGCTGTGTTTCAACTGCACTGTAAGAGGGGCAAGAATCAGGCAGTCCCACCCGAGAGTAGCTTTGGGCAGGACTGAGGGGTACTCAGTGTGGAGGAAGAAGCACCAAGATTGAACATGCTCCAAAACATTACTCTGCCCACCTTAATTTATAAAATAGTTTTTTGCTTGCTGCTTGGCTTTTTAAATCTTCCAGTACATCAGAAGTGTGATATACAATGTTGAAGTGCTGTTGAAGTGAAGTACTCTACTGCTATCAATCTCAGCTGCAAAAATAATGAATTAGACCTTTGGAATAATGAACTCACTTAAAAAGTATGACAGACCAAAGAGGTAAGTGTTCCCTCTTCTCTTTCGTCTGCTTTTCTGTACTAGCAGAAGGCTGATAATTAATTACAAATCATAGAAAAGAAAAATGTGATTTGGGATCCTCTCTCCCACTCAGGCTATGAACTGCTAGGTAGGTACTAAATTAGTGATTTATATAACTACCAGGAATATAAATCCAAAGAACAGGAACTAGAAGGGACAAGAAGAAAAGAGAAAAGTGGAAAAGATGAAAGAACAAAAAATTTAAAAAGAGGTGAACTGAGACAAGGGAAGGGAGATGTTCTTTCTGAGTAACGGGCAGTGTTCGTACTGCGTGTACCTGGTAAAACAATGTTTTGTACACACGCAGGCACACAGAGTGCCCTTTGTGCTCCTCCACTCAGTCCGAATGCAGATTCCATCTCTCCCGCCGTCTCTCTGAACGCTGTGCCTATAACCGTTCAGGAACAATACTTTACTTTGTAAGAAACTACGTGACCAAAATAGGAGTGGGACAAGTTGTAAGTGGAACACCCTTCTCCCCCAAATTTAAGAACTTGACATTAAATTATGTTATAAAATTTAATACAGGATTAGTCAAAATCACTCACCTGGATTAAAAACATCTCATTTGTAAAGCTGACATTTTAAAAGGTTTGAAAGCCAATTAAAAATGAGATGTCTTCTAAGAAATTAATCCCAAAAGATTTCATGCCAAAAAAATGTTGAAACAATTTCTAGTGAGCTTCCTGTCTCACCCCTCTTGCTGTAGCCCTATTTGAACGCCTCGGCAGTATACTCACCCACAACACCCTTGTCACGAAAGGAACGCAGTTGTTCCCATTTCACACCCACAGAACTCAAGGAGGCACAACAAAAATGTTTCTGGTCCAGAGACACGAGGCAAACTGTGGTGAAGTGAGATCTCTCTCACTCCGATTCCAACCACCTGAGAACTTTCCTGAGAGAGACTGTTACTACGTACATGGGGAGCCGTGCGTCTGTTCTATTTGGCAACGTAAGGTCAGCTCTGATTCAATCTGATAGTGGATAAAATGTCCATGTTCTGATGCCCATTCGATGGTTTTCACAGCCCAGATAGACTCCTCTTCGCTGGGGGCCTCATCAATGCTTGGCGTAACTTGCATGAACCCAGAGTCTGGATGACCCTAGAGACTGAGCTCGTGTCTCAGCTGTGGATGCATATTAGGGGAAAGCGTGTCAGTGAGAAAGCTATGATTTACACTAGACATTTTTTAAGTCAGGCGCTTCTAGTACCTTCTACAACACTAGCCATGGTACCAAAGTGGCTCAGCAACTAGCTAATCAAGGTACACTATCACTCTTTAAGTCCCACATCTCTTAATTTTCCAGGAGGTTGGCAGTGAAGGCTTCCAGAACTTCTTCCCACGTAAAGGACTTATTTCCAGGACGTCCTTGCTCAGTTCAGAGGGAGGATCAGATGGACCTTCACTTACACCTTCCTGTCCAAAACAGTACAATGTAGGACAATGTCAGTGAAGCAGCCTCTAGAAACTGAGACCACTGGTAATCCAGGAAACGTAAACCACAGCCTTGGTTACTTTACTGAATAATGATGAGAGCTATATGGGTATTAGACAGTAACTAGAGTAACGAGTAAGAGAAAACATGGAGCTGTCTGTCCTCACCGGTTCAACTTGCTTTCCATACATCTTGGCATAAGCTGCAATGTAAAAAGGGAACACAGAAGCTGTTCTGGAAGATTATGATCCTGCTTCCTGCACACTTCAGCATGACCTGTCATTTAACAAGATGCATCCATGAGGAAAATTAGCAGACCTGGCTCTTCCCACAGCTTGGCTGTCCGTAAATGTAGCATTGCCCTGTGTTCCTCAAAGGTCAGCTTCACCTCCAGCATCACTTCTGTCTCCGGTTAGTGTACGAACAACTGAGTTGTTGAGACTTTCTGAAGTGGATAGGAGCCTGCTTTGACTTCTTGACAGAACAATAAACATTTTACTACTGGTTTGACAGTTAAGACTGACAGAGATCTTGGTAATAATCTTGGATTCACCACACCATTGTGGATTAGATAGGAGACAGATTTCACCCTGAAAACTCTCTTCTTGAACAGGTGCTCAAACCACCAGCTACTGCTACACACAAGCAGTAAAAAATCCCCATGTTTTTTAAGCAACAGGAACATCAGGTCTGTAAGCACCTGATTACATATAAGGTGTGACAGCTTGAGACTGGGGGTCTCACTGGCCTGAGACACCAGCGCAGAAGGCTTATGTTCAGTCTGAGGCAGTTGCCCTGTATTTCTGTTTATGTAGGTAGCTCTGTCCTCAGGTAAGTTTCCATGCACATAACTTTTTGCGGGCATTACAGAGAGTCTGACCCTTAACTCAGGAGCAGTAGGCAACAGGGTAGCCAGAAGAAAGGCACCAAAGTCAATTCCTCTGCTTGTGGACAGTGAACTTGAGAAGTGTCAGGTGTGCGCTGCCTAGAGAAGCACGGCTGTCCAAATCTGGGATAGCCAGTAGAGTGGATGAACACTGCCTTGCCACTTCCAGCCAGAACCAGAAAGATAAGCAGCAGACAACAAAAGACTTAAGAAAACCAGATCAGACATAGAGGCACATTTATGTTCAGAGCCTTAAACCACTTCTTAAGGGATGCCACAATCATCTAGACACAATGTTATGCACAAAGGCACAAAAGACAATGCCTCTGAATGACAGACGGAGGGTAAAAATAATGTCTGCTAGAATAAATGTCTAGCAAAGCCCGCGTAAGCAGTCCCAGAACATACCTACTTGTTGCTGGGTGGGCAGAGAGGCTCAGACTTGGAAACCTCAGCGGTCCGTGTTACATACATGTGTGCCTAACAGAGCGATGAGGAGATTTCCAGAGCCAGCACGTTTGGTGTGTTTGAGATTTCAAATTCTAAAGGCACTGAGGGAGAAGAATATTCCGTCTCAGTGCCACGCAGCACCTGCTGAGTTACTCTCACACAACGGTTTCAGGTGGTGCTCCCTGTTTTGGCATGCTTCAGGCTTTGCAGAAACTGCACAATTTCAGACAAGATGCTTTGTTTCTATTCCAAAGTTAATTTAATGAGAACATTTTAGCTGAATCCTCAAGGAATCCTTGAGGAGATGAAAATTCCAGGTTAGAAAACTGTTACAACTTTCCCCTTCCCTGAAGGTAACTCGAAGAGGACCAAAGCTGGGAATAGGAATCAAATAATATAATAGCACATAACCAACTTTTCAAATTCACTAGGCAGTGGAGTGTACTCGTACTTACTTCGCAGTACATCACATGGGTGTAAACAGCCTGTGCAGCGAGGACAAGATGGTCTGATTTCACAAACACTATTACATAAAACGCAGTTTTTGAAATGATGTAGATGGACCTGACAGAAAACTGCCCACAGTATAGTCCAAAAGAAATGCTAAATTGGAGGGCAATTAACTGAAGGTAGAGCCTGGTGGGCGGCTAACTGTATCAGTCTGTGCTGAATCAGTTGCTTTGCTACTGTAAAACCTCACCCATTTTTTCCACTTATGCAAAAGCTGCCTTTCAAGATACACACAGTGTCTTGGGTTTCCAGGAAAGCAGTTCTGTGCTCTGATGGAATCTTTGAAATTGTCTTGGTGCAGAAATACCTAGGTCAGATGACCTGGGTCACACAAGCATAAATCCAGATCAGTTCAGGCTGAGCTGCCCACTCACAATAAATACCTCTGTTGGCAAACCCTACTGGGCACTGTGGCAGCTCTGGCAGTGACAAGGACCACCACAGTCTAATTTGGCTGGCTGCAGAGCAGACAGGTTTTTTAGATGCCAGCAGACAAGGCATAAAATTCTGACAAAATTCTCTTGTGCTGAGACATCTATCACATTTGGCCTGAGAAAGATGCAAATCTTTCTCTTTTTGGTTTGGCTTTAGCTGGGTGGTTTTGTTGCACAGGATTTGTGCTGTTTATGGACTACTAAAACTGAACTCTGGTTCTCATAGCAGGGTGTTCATGCCATGATTTGGAGCAGCATTGAGTACTCCCAGGCTTACATTCTTCATTTAAACATGTCCAGTTAATAACAAGTTTATCATCAAGTGTGCGCATATATCCTGTTCTTTGTTTCCATGGGTATGCTTTCAGTTCTCATTAAGTTAAAATGGATTCCTTGTTACTTCGTAGCAAAGTTTTACGATAGGACTATGGACAAATACTGAAGTGAGATCCTTGTTTAATGAGGCAGATGGTAGATCTGACACTCTAGAATATAGTGAGGAAACTCTCATTTATAGCACGATACTGTGGTGTACTCGAATCAGGTTATAGAGCACTCACCTCCTGAAGCTGGAAGCTGACCTACAAGTGTTAATAAAAGAAATTAGCCTCTTCAAAGGTTTAAAAGCAAAAGATCACTGGTCAAAATAGAAGTAAATGGAAATTCTGTGGCTTGTGAGTTCGTTTTTTGTTGAAATCGCTTTACCTCCCAAAGTGTGTTTTTACTTCCACTTATTCTGGAAAACGACTTCTGCCCTGCAAATATGATCGTTATCTTGTCAATATTTGACTCATGTTGTGTCACTAGTGCTGAATGACAGCCAGTTGTTCATTCATTCACGGCTTGGCTTCGCGGACGAAGATCTGGGAAGGGCTCTACCCACGCTTACTGCCAGCGCGCTGATGGCTGAAAAGGCCAATGTGGGATAGGCAAGACCGGTTGCAAAGAGCACACCGGGAGGTCTCCTTGGGTGGTACAGCCGAGGCACGGTTCTTCCTGCGCTGTCTTTTCTCCTCGAGACTGATTCTACGCGTGCTCTCAAAGGAGGCAGCAGCGTTATGTGTGGTGTGTCTCCAGATCTCCCGACTGGAGTCCAGGGTGGACCACTGATGGTACTACAAGGAAAACATACAGAACCAACATTAATAAATGAGGTGCCCTAAACACACCCCAAAACCATCTGCAATGACCTATCGCTGGCAGTAAGGTTTTTCACAGCTTGGCCTCCTCTCCATTTTTAGATTTCATCATAGAGAAAGGTCTCCAACACTCTGAAAACTTGCATGCCTGCAAGATGTTTTAGGGGAGACAATTTTCTTGCTTCACCTCTCCTTCCCCAAAATCCTCCCATAACACACAGACAAACATACAGGTACAGCTTCCTTACAAAAACACATTTAAAAGCAGGAGCCGAGGAAATTAGGAAGGATGTTATCCCATTCAGAAAGGTACCTGTCACTTTTTACCACCTGGCTTTTAAATGCAATACAGAAAAAGGCGTACACAGAATCGGCTATACACAGCAGCTAGTCTCTGCAAAACCAATAGCGGATTTGCAAATTTCCAGACCAATTTTTTGCAGTTACCTTTGATTCCCAGATTTTAGGGTCTGCTATGGGAATGGTACTTTTTTGTGCTTCATCCAACAATGACAAAAATTTCAGGATCCTTTCTTGTTGATCCACTCCAGGGATCTCCAATTACATTTGCCTCTGATCTTGGTCGGGACAAGAAAAGAAAACGAGGCATTACGATCTTCTTCACTGTCGTGTGTAAACTCTATCTACAGTTTGGCTGGATTAACACCTAATTTTTCTTCTTAGACCTGTTTACCTCGAAAAGGTAGCCTTGTGCTTACTGAAAATGCAGCTCTCTAGTGCAGTTCAGCTCAATGGTAACGTTTGCTGTAAAGTATGCAGATTTAATACACAAAATAAAAATTGATAATCAAATAATAATTTAAAATAAACACAATTAGGTAATTATATTGTTAATGTGTAATAAATGATTATTTAATTTTAAAGAAAAATATTAAATAAGAAAAGGATTTATTAAAAGGAATGCAATGTCTTTGGCAAACCAGTTTCTTCGGTGGTGCTATGAGAGTTACTCCATCTGAGAACACCTTGCTTGTCTCTTAGTAAACCCTACCGTAACAAAAAAATCTTCATTCTTTTTACTTACATCCGTCAACTCCTCCTTCCAACCAGCACACTTAACAGTTACACCTATGTCAGGAGACTGGGATCCTCCTGAGACAAACCACGGGACAGCACTGGGATCCTGCACTACAGCTGACCTTACCTGTTGGATACTGTGGGTTTGAGGACACGACTGGAGAAGCAGCTGCCAGAAAGCCATCTGAAATAACTGCAGTGATAAGAATATTAGCCAACACACGGGTTGCCTCTGTGGTCAGACAGGATCTTCTGGGTGCTGAAACCTGTACCTACAAAGCTTGCCATAACTCCTTCATGCACAATTTCTCTCCGATTGAATGAACCATCCCCTGCCTTCTAAGTCCTTGGCCTTTCTTCATTACCCAGAGAACAAATTCCACTTTAACAACCTGCATTTTGACACTTGGCAAAGCATATTTTTCTGTTTTATGTGGTTTTCTTTGTGCCACTCCATTATTAGAGTCACCAATGTCAGAAGCCTTTTCTCTGCCCAAGCAAACACTGGGTGTTATCAATGCTCGAACAGGAGAATCCCAAAGTTGTATGCAAACTTTGGGATTGAGAGCAGTCACTGCTAACAACAGCACAGGAGCGATCTCCTGGATTCATATCGTGAAGGCACAAAAAAGAAATGGGACTACCACTTCAGGAGCCAAGATTTCAAACACAGCAGTGCTGCCAGCTGTCAGCACAGCAAACAATGAGGAACTGAGTAAATAGCAAAGTCTCCAAACTCCATCATATGCTCCTGGGACTAAATCAAAATGTGTAATAGGGGTGAAACCAGCCTGGATGAATCTATCAGATGCAGGGCTAAATCACCTGACTGCTGGCAGCCCAAGATTGAGTGGGAGTGAAATACTAGTGGTTCAAGAGCTTGCCTCAGCTTGCAGGGAGTGGTAGCCAAGAGCTGTTCTTCTGTGTGTCAGAGGCATTTGATGCTGGAGGAAAAGCTACACGGGACATTCTCAGTAGCAGAATGGTGGCTACACTTGACAGTACGCCCTGGGCTGTACTTCCCAGCCTCCAGGCAGTGTAACACTGAGAAAAACAGTGCCAGAACCACACCAGGGAGAGAGAAGCAGCTTGGAGTAAGCACTGCCACTTGATTGGGCAAAAAGCTGCCTTTTGGTCCTGGCACAGGGACACGCTGCCCACTGCAACATGGTTTATCTAGCTAACCACATATGTCCACTTACAGTGTTTCCCCCACTGACGAATGGGGCTTCTCTGCTTCACGAACTGCAGCTTACCTGCAGGGGAAGTGTTGCTGAGGCTGTGGGAAAGAAGCCTGCAATCCAAGCGAGGTTCCCCAAGCACAGCAAGAGTGCTTTCTCCTCCTCCTGCCCCACAGCAGCAGAGAGGCATGGAGAAAGGGGGATGTGGTCGGTTCATCACATGTTATCTCTGTCACTCCTTCCTCCTCAGGGGCAGGACTCCTCACATCTTCCCCTGCTGCAGCATGAGGTCCCTCCTATGGAAGACAGTCCTCCACCAACTTCTCCAACATCAGTCCTTCCCATGGGCTATGGTTCTTCACTAACTGCTCCAGCATGGGTCCCTTCCACGGGGTGTAGACCTTCAGGAACTGACTGCTCCAGCACAGTCTTTCCTCAGAGTCATGGCCTTCTTCAGGTGCAGCCATCTGCTCTGGGTGTGGGGTCCCACATGAAGGACTCCACACCCAGAGGTGTCATCTGTATCTGTATCATGTAGGTGGATATTTGCTCTGCTGGTGACCTCTGTGAGCTGCATGGGGACAGCCTGCCTCACGATGGTCTTCACCGTGAGCTGCAGGAGAATCTTTGCTCCAGCACACCTCCTCTCTCTCCTTCTTCACTGACCTTGGTGTCTGCACCCATTGCTGATTGGCTTGGCCCTGGCCAGTGGTGTGTCCAACTTGGAGGTGGCTGGCATTTGCTCTATCAGACATAGAGGAAGCTTCTAGCAGCTTCTCACAAGAGCCAGCCCTCTAGACACCCCGCTGTCAAAACCCTGCCACACAACCCCGATACAACTGAATGAGCAGTCTCCTATCTGGCCCTGCTCCAAATGGCTCCCACGAGTAGTTTGTCAGCCTGTTGTCAGTCTGCTGCTCTCAAGTGAGCTGACATTTCAGCATGACATTGCCTCCTGTTTGTTGGCAGTTTCTTGAAACCAAAGCTCGGGTGACCAGTGAGAGCTGAGTATGGACACATTTTTGCTGTGCATTTGGCTAAGGAAACCACGAGAAAGAGACTAGTGAATTGTTTGACAGGATCTCTCATAGCCTGGATGTAAAAAAGAAGCTGAAGCTACTGCTGGAGGCCTTGGGCAAGGAAAGGCCAGATAAACTTGTATAACCCTTCTGTTGGGACTTGAGTGGCAACAAGGGCTGAGTTCAAATCCTAGGGGGTCACTTCTAAACCCATATGCCCATCCAGAAGCTTGGGAAAATTGAAACTAAACTTTCTGGTGCTCAGCAAGCTGATTTTTTTCATTTGCAAACATGACTCAGTTGACTTAATAAACAATGTTTTATCAATGGAAGAAGAAGACAGGTAGATAAACAGCACAGCAGACAATAAATCCTGCAGTATTACTATTTGACAGTTGTCTTTTGGGGGGAAGCTGGTTAGATCAGTATTCGGTTGCTTCCCTGCCTCTGGTAGCAACATCCCACTTCCAATTTGGGTTGGTCCAATCTTGCTGATTCAGGCTGTGAGCTCCCTTACCGTTCCCTCTTGCCAGGCCTTACTCTCCAAGCTAGTGTTGGAGACAATTTCTGTTTTTTCAGCTCTTCAGCAAGACTGCGTACAACACCTCAGATCACCCTCGTCCCCGTGCCTTCAGGAAACCCTTCACCCCATTCTTGTCTCTCACTTTGGATCAGACTTCTGAACGGATTCTGCTCTGGTTACTCTTTAAAGAAAACTTCTAATCAAAGCCTTTTTCTTTTGCCTCTCTGGCATTTTGGTTTTGGTTTGTTGTTTTGATTTGGTTTGGGTTTTGGTTTTTTTGTTGGTTTTTGGTTTTGGGGTTTTTTTGAGGCTGTAACTTTTACATTCCAGTTCTGGAAGCTATTGCCCTGGTGAGGGTGACCAACTCACCCCAGGGACACTGAAGTGTAGCTCCTTGGCGCAGACTTCTATCCCTAGTTTCAATTATAAACATTCCTTTGCTTAATTATCCTCCTCTTTTTACCAGAAATGCCTCCCAAACATAATAAAACATGTGGAAAGTAAACACGTCTGAGGCCCGCCCATCAGTTCTTCTCATTTATCTCCCCTTTTCTCTACTAGAAGTCAATGGAGTACTCTCTATTTTTATGTATTTCCTTGAGGTGGTGAGACCACTGCTCTCTCTTGTAGGCTGCTAGTTACAAAGAAAGGCTCACAATTGTCAAAAGGAAAAAACATTTCCTGACAACACCTTTGCAAACATGATTGCACGGCCAGGGGCCATTTTCGCTGCTGGGCAGACAGCTCAGGTCAGCGGCACTTCTGTACAGCAACCTTAGCACTCCTGGAATCTCCTGAAGAAGCAGCTGCCCAGCTCTGCATCTTGCACGGCTCTGGCCAGTAGTAAGATTTGCTTCTAGTTATTATGCAGCTGTCTGAACTCACAGCACATAGAACCATGGTTCATGCACAGCTAACTCCCAGGACAGCAACGAAAATAAATGCATTAATGATCTGAGATACCTAGTTTACTATATGTTGAAGACAGGCATATCTATGTGAAAGAGAGAAGGAATTTCAGTATGCAATAGGTATGTAAATATTTGGCTGGGTGGGGTTTATTGTTGTTGTTTTTAATTTTTTTTCTACCGTAAAAACCATATTCTCCTCTGAAAACCTGTGGACTTGAGAAAATGCACTTGATTTATACTTTACTGTACAGCTTCCTTTTCAAGGCCTGGACCAAGCCAAAGAACACACACCTACTGTCACGCACCAACAATCAGTCAGACTATGCCTATGTTTGGAACTGGTTAGTGTTAAAGCTAAGCCTGGCCATGAGACACAGCATCCCAGCTCAATGCTACCAAAAGAAATGCGGTCTGCCTTATGGTACTGGCTGGCAGGGTACTGGCACGCTGCGTTGGAGGATTAGGTCTGTACCAGTGTTTCAGACAAAGGGTATAAGGGGTTCAGTAAGAATTCTCACCCTTATTTTTTCTGTAGACACCCTGCCAGGTCATGCGGGAATGGAAGTAGTAGGTCCTGCCTTTCCCTAGTTTCTCAGAAACCACACTGATGGCTAGCTCTAGGCATACTCCTTCAAACCGAATGGCAAAGCAAGGCTCTTCAGAAATGGGATGGGGAAGACCTCAGGAGTGCTTAGGTTGCTCTGCGTACTACAGGCTAACCTCAGGGGTCTTCCCACTGCTCTACATAAACATTAGCACGTAATTCAAGTTATGTGGGTATTACCCCCACCTCCCACTCCAACCTGCCAAACCCTGTGGTATTACGATCACAACGTTCTTTTATTACAATGTTATGATTCTCACTGTGTAGCTCTATTAACTTCTTCAGGATTTCACAAATCTTATTTTAAATTTAATTTTAACCCTTGGGAGAGGAATTACTTGATGACTCTGGAGACAAGCAAGCTCCTGAGAAGAACCTGGCCAACAGCAGTAGCAGCTTCCCTCTCTTGGTACTGTTACTCTGCCTCAGAAGGGCTGGCCCACGCTATGAACTTCCACGTTTCATGGGTCACTGACCTCTCTGCAGAAGCACTCAACAGCAGGGCCCATTAGTGCTAATTGTGGTGCATTTTCAGTGCAAAAATCCCCACGTACCCATAACAGAAAAGATGACTGGTCTTGGACACAAAAGCCTCTGGTTGTCGTAAGATGTTGCTTGCTGGAGTTTTTTTAATTATTAGTTGTGATTTTTGTTATTCAGGATATCTGTCAGGGAGCAGCAAAGGCCAGATGATCACTGAGGAATGAGGAGCCAGAAAAAAAGGATCACTCCAGTGCAGGAAGTGCCCTCACTGACAGGCACCATCCTGCAGGGCCGAAGGCATCAGGCAGAGCCAGGGGCTGGTAGCGGGGTCCATTGAGAGCCCCTGACACAGCAAGGGAGTGAGCCAGGGCCAGAATCAATGCAGCAGCAAGGCTAAAGGTGAGCACATCTGCAAGTCCAGCTGAAGCAGGACTGGGAGCCCAGGCCGGTAGTGAAATAGCTCCTGACCCATGGACAAGGATGGGTGCAGGCCCAGGGGAGGCTGGGCAAGGACACTTGTCTGGCATTATCAAAACCAGAATTTCTGATTTTGATCAGCAAAATAACCTGCTCTTCTTTTGGGAATGCTCATTAGAAAGAAATACTGTCACTGAGTCTCTCCCTTTGATTAGCCCCTTTCTTAGAGACATAATCAGCCCCCAAGCCTGAGCTTGTAGAATGGGATATGGGATATGTTCAGATCTAAGCCAAAGTTTTATCAAAAAGACTGCTTGTCAGTTTGTAAAAACCACCTGCCACTTACAGGTCCTGATTTTGCCAAGATGAATAGACCCGTGAACCTCTCAGACACCTGTAGTAGTCCCCATGAAGTGATAACTCATTTACTCTTGAAGGGAAACCAAACACGCAGACGATACAATATCAATAAGGCAGAGAAACATGTCTGAACAACCCGGTTTGTTATCTGGTACCTTCTTACGGTTGGTGTTTGTTTGTTTGTTTGTTTTTATCAGTTTGGATTCTACTGAAAAAAGCCACAAATCTCAGGGACAGCTCACCAGGTGTGACTGGAAACATGCTGTCACACGGCTCAAGCCATCGCACAGATCCAGGATGACAAAGCATTTTGCATTTCCAAACATCTGGATGTGAGAGAATGAAAGGCAAGCAATGAGTACGAATATTCTGCATATTGTTGAAGGAGTGGCAATCAGTTTGCCTCAGGAGTCAAGATGTTCCTGTCAGCCAGCCAGGGTGCCTGATGCATTGCTGAGATTACAGCCATAACACAATACTGCAGAGAACCAAGTCTATTAGCTTTGAACCTCGTATTACAGTCAACTTTCAACATTTTCCAAGCTTCCAGGTCTCTGATGTGGCAATGGGAATTTCTTCTGAGCTATTTCCCTTCTGGACGCATTTATGGCTCCTGGCAGTTCTTCAGGACTTCTTGAAATTTACTCCCCGCAAGCATTTAGGGTTGTCCGATTGGGGCATTTGCAGCTAGCCCATCTGTCTGGAAAGGTCAAGATTTCTCTCTGAATGGGTCATAATTACAAGGCCCAAGCCCAGAGATGCTGTTTACCTTCCTGCCAGGCTCGGATTCAGTTTATTAGAAAAAGCTCTTATAGAAAAACTAAGTTAAGAATTTTTCCTTCCGTCATATTTAGAGCTGTCAGAAGTGTTAAAATAAGCCACCTCTTCTCAGCTGTATGCCTGAGATGATTTTTCCCTCAGATTTCACTTGCAATGCTGCATTTTGAGCTGCTCCAGGCCATCCTTCCCTTTAGTCATACCGCTCAAGTGCCCCATGTGGTAGCAGGGTGGTCAACAAGACTTTTTGCCGGAGAAGTGGGGAAACGATCTGTGGCTGCAGCTTGGAAATAAACGCCAGATGGATGTATTCCATTCATTTTAACGGGAGATCTATAGCTACATACACCCTTGGCAGAGCTTTGAAAATCTCATCCAGCAGCAGTGAACACAGTAGGTGAAAATGTCTTGCAGACAAGGTCAATAGCTTTTTAAAGTTTCCCTTCTGTCGGAAGGAAAAGCATGTTGTTATCCTTCCCGTAGCTACCGCTAATGTATATCCACACCTCCTGTCAGTGCCTGTCTGCAGCCTTGCTGAGCCGAGGGGCTACGCAGGCTCTACTGTGAGACCCAGTGAATGCCCGAGGCCTTTAGCCCTTCTGCCGACGCTGCTCCCCTCTTGCCTGGCACCTAATTACTAATTCATATAATGACCTTTCCAGCTCAAACCCAGCAAGCCAGCACCATGTAAAGCAAGAAACTATCTGCTAAGCTCACAGACATCAAACAAATTTCGCAAACGCTCCTCTCTCCCTTCGTTGATTCCACAGCGTATCAAACAGCTTTCGGATCCCTGGCAAAGAGCAGGAACGGGGGGTGTGTGTGTGTATGGGGGGTATGTGTG
>NW_010428052.1:0-366 GCF_000710305.1 Buceros rhinoceros silvestris | reverse complement strand
GTGTGTGTGTGTGTGTGTGTGCGTGTGTGGGGAGGGCCTTCGGGTACCGTTAGATTTAATGCCTGACAATTACATGTATTTGTTTAATTCCAGTTTCTTGCTGCTCTGAGGGGCTGTCGTGCTGCAGCTCCCATGGAGGGTGAGGACCCTCTGACAGGGCAGCCTAAGAATAAATCGTAAAGCCCAGTCCCTGGTGCCTCTCAGCCCCAGCTCACGAAGCACGTCCCGGCTGAGCAGCGAGGGAGCGACATGTCGGGGAGGTTAGCGGCTGCCGGCTTTGTGGAAACATCACCGGTGGCTGCGGGGCGCCGGACCAGGCTCCGGTGTCAGTAAGCTTTGTCTCCTCACGCAGCGCCTTACACGGCT
>NW_010428051.1:0-839 GCF_000710305.1 Buceros rhinoceros silvestris | reverse complement strand
CCCCCGGCCGGAACACCAAGGGCAGGCTGACAGCTCTCCCAAAATTTTTCCAGCCACTGTTTACAGAGCGAGGCCGCGGAGCCAGCACCGACCGCCCTCACCCCACCTGCAGCACCTCCTCCACAACAGGAAAGCCACGCTCAGACCACAAACAGCTCAGGCCGAGTCACCCCGGTGGTGGGGGGGGTCACGGAGGGCCGAGCCGCCCTCTCCCTGTCCTGCCTGCGACCTGTCCCCCTCCACGCCAGCCAGAGCAGCGCTTCAGTTTGGCGTTTTAGAACCAAAGCACGAGTCCCTCTCCTCAGTGTGGGCACCAGCTCTGCTGGCCAGGGGTCACCACCTAGGGACGAGGCGAACCGGGGGGGCTCAGCCCCCAGCCCTGCTACCAGCAGCCTGAGGGGTATCTCCAGCGGCAGCAGGTACCTGAGTCCTAGCACAGGTACGAGAAGGGGGCGTCACGTTATCTGCCAGTCCTGGGGGCTCTAAGGAGAAAGGTCTGGAGGGGTTTAGTTTGAGCAGGTCTCTTTGGGTGGGCAACTATCTAGGCCAGAACTCAGCGCACGCTAAGCCTGCCGCCTTCTGAACCGGCACAGGCCAGCCGCCTTCTAGGAGATTTCAGCCCTGAAAAGCAAAAAAGGGGTAAATCGTGCATTTAATGGAGGTTTTGGAAAGAAGCTCAAAATTCAGGTTCAAGCATGCGATGGGTACCTACAGGGTGCGCCGGTGTACATGATGGAGAAGAGGTTGATCCCCACGGTGCAGGCGTAGAAGACAGGCAAAGCTCGCAGGCCATTGGGGACAGGATCCACCTGCAAAGCAAGGGGCGGTTTGTGGAGAGC
>NW_010428050.1:551-949 GCF_000710305.1 Buceros rhinoceros silvestris | reverse complement strand
ATAAAGAAGTTCCTCTGTCACAGCAGTGTCTGGAGGCCCAGCACAGAGAACTTGAGCCCGTAACCCGCCCCATCCAGGCCCGGAGCTGCACAGATAACACCAACTGCAGAACACGAGAGTGCAGAGGAGAAAGGCTCAGTGTCAGGGCACTTCCAGAAGTCAGCATTAGCTGTGCTGCACAGGTATCTACTGAGAGTCATCAGCATTTCTGATGCTGCTGCCATCATTGCCCGACAGCATCCACACCCAGTCAGGCACAAACTGCCATGGGGACACAGGAGGGCTGCGTTTTACTCTCACGTCTCTGTTTGCCAGTACCATGCTGTTCTGCCCAGCAATCCAGTTTCCTCCCAGCCTGTGCACACGAAGAGCAAGGCCTGTACCACATCACCAAAACG
>NW_010428050.1:0-501 GCF_000710305.1 Buceros rhinoceros silvestris | reverse complement strand
ACGTCTATGTTGGCCAGTACCATGCTGTTCTGCCCAGCAATCCAGTTTCCCCCCAGCCTGTGCACACGAAGAGCAAGGCCTGTCCCCCATCACAAAAAGCAAGCACTCATGACCCCTTCCATGGGATGCACCCTCCGCTTCACACCACGTGCAGACAGTGACTCTGTGAAGATCTGGGAGCTGTTCCACACTTGGTCAGCAAAAATGCACCAGATGCCAAGAAACAAACTGAGGCGGACGATGTCATTCTGAATGTCAACATGCAGCTAAGTGGCTGGCGAGGTGCTCCAGGGATGAGTGGGGTAAGGAGGAGCAGAGCAACATCTGTACTCTGACAGCAGCTTAAAAACAAATTAAGTGACAAGTGAACTATCCCACTCCCGTCCATTGGGAAACTTCCCTAGTCTAACTCCAGGGCATCAGGCTTTTGTGTGGCCATAAAAACTGCTGAGCTGAACCATTTGTGAGCAAGTTACTTGCCTTCTACTGGAGTTGGCAGGG
>NW_010428049.1:6567-12251 GCF_000710305.1 Buceros rhinoceros silvestris | reverse complement strand
GGGTACCTTGGTCCCTCGACCCTTAACACTAGTCTTGCTGTATATTTATCATAGAAAATTCTAGTATTTAGAAAAAAATCAGTTTCAAGAGCTATTGTAGTTTTTAAATCTTTGCATACAATTAGTCATGTTTAAATATGGAGGATTCAAACCTTTAATTAAAAATGTACCTTAAGTAAGGTGTATGGATTTCTTTAGGTGAAGGCAGTAGCTTTTGTTCTAGCTATGACACACATTAAAACTCTGAGCTGATGTGAAATTAGCTTTCTTAGTAATAGAAATTTTGAGTTAAAAGCAGCCTATGTGTGAAGGATTATTGACAGCCACTATGCAGCCAGTAGGTACTACTTTTAAGCTCTCTTAGTGGAACTTCTTATAAATACGCCAGACTAAACAATTCCTCATCCATTTGAAGTCTCGTTTGAAGTTTCATTCCCTATTAAAAACCAGATGGTGCACAATCTTAACGCAGGCAGACAAATAGGAGCAAAAAGCTTGGTACAGATCTGAGAAAAGGACCTGATATATAACACAGGAAGCATTGGGAGAACTCGCCACTGATTTGAATTGTTATGAGAACGCTTTTTGTTACATGCAACACCAAAACAAATACTTCAGGTCCTACCTCTCCCAGGCTCTATCATTCTGCTCTATCGTTCTGCTCCACCCCTATCATTCTCAGATGGTATTAGTATCAAGAAAGGCAAGCAGAACTGTCAGGCTACCATTGGAGGCACCACGGCATCTCCTGCGACTTTGCTTTCTTTGAGGAATGTAAACTAAGACATGAGGAACAGAAACTAAGACAACGGAAGTCCCAAGAATGGGCCATGGCTTTTCTTGCCTATTCCTGCAGACAAAGCCATCCCTGTGCCCCTGGGGTGGCGTTAAGACTGCTGGAGTTACCTCTTGATCCTTTCCACACAAAACAGCTCTCTCACCCTTTTCTGTGCTCCTATCACACGATACAGCTCTGACCATCCATAGGAAATTACCTCTTTGGCACCTGCTCTCCAGATATTTTGACTTATTAGGCCATCACCACTCCATCTTAACAGCA
This sequence comes from Buceros rhinoceros silvestris, assembly GCF_000710305.1. NCBI lineage: Eukaryota > Metazoa > Chordata > Aves > Bucerotiformes > Bucerotidae > Buceros > Buceros rhinoceros. The sequence continues at coordinate 11,191 of NW_010428049.1, read as the reverse complement.
TCTTTTCCCAATATAGAACATTTTGATCATCACCAACGACGCCTGGCTATGAAGGTGCTGTTAATGAATTCTTACTGAGCAGTGACACCTATTATTTATTACTGAAACTGATATGGGCTCTGCAGCAGGTACTGACATCAGCAGTCAGTTCACACTCATCTCTGATTCCTGGAAATGCAAAAGAAAATTCCTTTTGCTCTTTCTCTTATTTACTAGGGCTTTTTGCAGTGGCCATCTTTTCTGCTAATTTTTTTCTTCTTTTTTGTCTAGATTTAGTGTATTCTTAGTTTAAAACCCTTATTGGTTTCAATACAGCATGGACGCTAATAGATTTGTTTTTTCAGTACACTGCTTTTTGCACACAAACTAAACACAACAGCTTTATAATGGCATGTCACACATACATGACAGTTACAGAACATTGCTTTTGTTAAGCCTTGCTCTCTGGAAGAAATACTTACAGCTGTTTTCCTATAGACTGTGGACAGTATCGATAAGGATGGAGTAAGAGTTAACATATATTGGGTTTATGTGGCAATGTTTTGGTAGCAGCGGGGCTGAAGGGGTGGCTTCTGTAAAGAGAAACCAGAAGCTGCCCCTTCTGGTCAAACAGAGCCACTGCCAGCTGGCTCCAAGAGAGACCTACCAGTGCCCAAAGCTGAGACAATGGTGGTAATGCCTCTGTGATCACGTACTTCAGAAAGGGTAGAAAAACTGTGCAACAGCAGTGAGGAAATAGGTGTGAGAACATGTGAGAGAAACAACTGACACCAAGGTCAGTGATGAAGGGAGAGGAGGAGTTTCAGGTGCCGGAGCAGAGATTTCCCTCCAGCCCCTGGAGAACACCATGGTGAAGCAGGATGTTCCTCTACAGCCCACAGAAGTCATGGTGAACCACATATCCACCTGCAGCCTATGGAAGACCCCACTCCAAAGCAGGTGGATGAGCCTGAAGGAGGTTGTGACCCTGTGAATAGCCTACACTGAAGAAGATTTCTGGCAGGAACTGCGGCCTATGGAGGGGAGCCCACGCTGGAGCAGGTTTTCTGGGAGGACTTGTGATCCCGCGGGGGCCTCGCACTGAAGCAGTCCATTCCTGAATGACTGAATACCATGAAACGGATCCACACTGGAGGAGTTTATGAAGGACAGTATCCCATAGACGTGACCCATGCTGGAGCAGGGGAACAGCATGAGGAGGAAAGAGCAGCAAAGTGTTATGAGCTGACTGCAGCCTGCATTCCCCATTCCCCTGATCTGCTCATGGGAGAGGAGGTAGAGAAGTTGGGAGTAAAGTTGAGCCTGGGAAGAAGGGAGGGGTCAGGAAAAGTGTTTTTAGATTTGATCTTATTTCTCATTCTCCTATTCTTATTAACTGGCAACAAATTAAATTAATTTTCCCAAGTAAAGTCTATTTTGCCTGTGATTATAGTAATTTTTGAGTGATTTCCTTGTCCTTACCTTGAGCCATAAACTTTTCATATTTTCTGCCCTTGTCCTCTTGAGGAGGGGGAGTGACAGAGCTGCTTGCTGGGCACCTGGCAGTGAGTCAAGGTCAACCCGCCACATAAGATTAACCACAAGAATAAAAAATGCCATTTTCTAGAGTGTTCCTATGTCCTGGGCTGGGTATATGCCTGACACAGACATATGACCGAATGCCAGATATACAAGATAACAGCCAGAGCTGGACTGGGGCTCTTTAAAAGGTGAACTTCTCCTTAACCTGTTGCTCTGTTCTTCAGGTTAAATGGAAAAAACCATAGGTATAGTATGTGTATCCTATTTCTTGTTAGGTAAAATGAAGAAAAGGGAAACCTTTATGTTCAGCTCTACAAGGAGCAGATCAAGAAAAATCTCAAGCAGTTGACAAAAAATTAAAGGAAATGCAGCATGAAGTTTTTCGTTTTCCGAAACAAATATACTGGCCTTGAAATCTCCAATAATCTCCCACTTCTGTTCTCATGCAATCCGAGTTAAGGATATTTTTTTTCTCTAGATGACATTTTAAGGACAGGCTGCCAAGCCCATCTGTCCCCTCATTTGCAGTTAATTCTTGTTTGCATGAGCTATCCACATGCTGTTCAGTTTTCTGGTAGAGAACAGTTCGTTTCCTTTCTGCAGTGGGTTTCCTTTCTGAGAATGTGCTGCCCTCCCACCACCTGGGGAGCTGTAACTTTCACACAGAATTATGGGTGATCAGTATTTTTGAAAAATAAATGAAACGAATACTCAATACATGCAAACATTCAAACATGCAAACAACTCAAAAAGTTGTGTCTAGCATTATTCAAGTGAGCATCTTAAAATAGAAGCATCCAAAGACAAAGGGCAGTTTTGGCCTATGAAATTCCATGACATTATTAACGGAGTTTTGTCAACTGCCTGATGAATTCCACCACCAAATTTGCACACAACGTCTCCAACACATGTGATCTAAAAACAATATAAAAATTGTTTTTATATAAATATAAAAACAATAGCTATAAATAGCTACGTAAAAGACACGGCCACTCGAATAGTTTTGATAACACTACTAACCACAAGAGGCAGAGATCTCAGCCCTCCAAATACTGTCTTGAGTCACGCTGTTGCATAATTGCAGCTTTAATGACTTTGTTTTTAAAATCCGCTACTACAACAAAGTTAAGAATTTTTTTAACTGCACAAGAACTTTAAAAATGCGGACTAATTTCGCTTTTTCCTCTGTCAGAAGAGCTGAGCCATGGCTTTTTAAGGAAACCACAGGAGTAAAAAAACCATATCATATTAGAAAGCTACTCTAACTCCCATATAGGAAAATTAATCACTCTAAGAAACAGCAACAGCCGGAAAATGTCCTTTAGAATAACAACTAGAATTAATCTTTGTCATCAGGTTTTGTAATATCTCCTGTTGTCTTCAGTGCAGTGGAATATGCTGCTGTCTTCTTAGTACATGAGGTATCATCTAACCATTATAGATTACAAAATTCTCACAATGCATTTCCTTTGATAATATTTATTAATAATTTATTCCATATGTGGGACAACTCACTGACAGAATTTCAGGAAATAATTCAGATTTATTATTTTCTGTCCCCTGAGCCCTTGTGTTCTTTTATGATTTCTCTTTCCAATCTTTTTCTTTTTCCATTTATTGGTATTATACAATAAAAGACAAAGCAGAGTTTTATTATATAAAGATTATGATTGCCAACTTTCAACCCAGTAATAATTCCTATAGGTAAATTTTCTGCATGTTCAAGCTTTTAATTTACAGTAGGATTTTTGGAGAGACAGAAGGGTGTCTGAAAAACAAGAATATTTATTGAAATAAAAGGAAATTCGATTTGGAAGGTAATGAGCTGCACTACATAGATCTCACCGTAGTGGAACCTGCAGTTACTTCGTGTTCATGAACTAACACTGCAGATTAGAGTGTGGCTTTCTCCAGTAACAGATACTTTTCTACTTTACTAATTACCAAAAACCACAGAGTTTTCTACCCACTTAACAGCATTCTTTGAATAGCATACTAGAAATATGTCTTTAAAACCTATGCATTAGTGTCTGATATACAGAGTACCCAACGTACCTCGTCCATTTTCAACTTGATAGTTTCTTGGTAGAACCTTCCATATCTTTCTTTCTCCATCTCCCTCTCATCCCGCATTTTACAGTTGATGATGTTGTTTCCTTGTTTGTGTACACGAAAGGACAAATTCCACTGGCTGTTGCTTACTGTTTGCCCGGTAGTCTGAAAGCTGGGTTACTATCTGTCAGACTAAGTTGAGACATCTGCCTTTTGGGAAACTGTTACTTTCACGTTTGAAGCCTTCAACCTTTTACACTAAGCACCATAAAACCTGCAATAAATTTCATTTTCTTAACTAGAAACTATTTTCCTTTGTCTTCTTAAAAGATGCAAATGACAGCTGCTTCCCCATGTCCTAACCACTGAATTCATGAGAGGCTTAAATTACATCAAATGAGATTTAGGTTAGGCATCTAGAAGAAAGCTTTTCTGATTCTACGAATAGTGAAACACTGGAAGACAGCACTGAGAGAAAATGAAGTTGTTGCCAATGGTGTCAACGAGCACCTTTAACGGAAGATTTTCAGGGCAAGGTTATATTTCTTTATTAGACTAAGTGATATAATTGGGGAAAAAAAGGACATTTCTTGGGATGCATTAGCCCTTCTTTAGATACAGCAACAGCACAACAAACATCAAGCGCAGGCCGAGACTAAATTAACTGACTAGGTAAACCAAGGGAGTAAATTGGATTAACAAGAGTAAAGGTGTAGCAAAGATAGCATACGAGGAAGATTATACACGATTATTAAAACAATATCCTGACTGAGTTTTCAATTTTATCAATCCATATTACAAATTCTAGTCTTCATTTTTTAAGATTTTTTTCTGTCTTCTGTCTTTCATCAAGGATCAGGACAGAGCAGTCAGAGGTGGAGAGGCCATTTGTAGAAAGCATCTTCATGCTCATAGATACTCATCTCTGCTCTACATTAACTGTCCATGTGAATGTATTATGCTGCAGACAAGTTGTCCATTTTCACTCAAGCTTTCCAAGAACGCAGTGAGGAAAATAGACTACAAAAAACAAGCATGACTTGTACAAGTG
>NW_010428049.1:0-6455 GCF_000710305.1 Buceros rhinoceros silvestris | reverse complement strand
GCAGGAATTTCACTGCAATGGAAATGTGTTTGTCACTCTTACAAGGTTTGGTTTCAGTCAGTGTTTGTTGGTCTACAGGACTTTCACTTCTCATGATGTGTTTGGCCAGGTTGGGAGGTTGGAAGGTGAGAGACAGAAATCAGGAAAACGTTTTTTTAAGTCTCATTTTCTTCTACATCAGTGGCCGATAACTTCTAAAACAGACTTCAGCAATAGACAGTGTGCAAACCTTGCTTATATGTTTTGTGAGACTTTTCTCCTTGCACCCTAGTGACGGGAAGTTGGCTTATTCAAAAATATTATTTATTTGCCTAGAGGAATACCTTTGATTTAAGTCCTCTTAGAGTTCCTGAGGTAGGCGATAAGATCATTTTTTCATGGGCAGGTATGATAAACATTCAGATTGTCAGGTACAATCAGGGTCTTTGGGGTGTTTTAGAGGGTTTCTGATTTTATGGAGAAAGGTGTTTGGGTAAGATGTTTGGGTCAAGAGGTCTTCTCCACATAGTAGATTCTAAGTTGCCACTTTTAAAATGCTCAGGTAGCTGAAGAAGTTGATGTTGTGGACTGGTATTCCCAAGACAGTTTTATACCAGTTGTTATTAATGAGATACTATGAAGACGATCAAAGTTCCCTATCCCGGTAAGCAAGGTGGTGGAGGTGATCTGTCTTATGTACAGCAGTGGTTTGGTGATTCCTGTATCTAGAAAATCTTCCTAGCTTTACTCCCAAAATACGGCAATTAGTTCAAGAACTGCCTTGAAGTCCCTACCTATGCCTAGAACCCAAAGAAAACGGTGATAATTTAAACTGGACTTAACAGACAAGAGTGTGGACCAGATGATCATCCAACGCCCCTTCCCTGAATCACGCCTCATAGTTCAGTGTTTCACACATATAGTAAGAATGTAAAAGGAAACTCTCCATAGTGTTGAGAAATAACTTTGGATTCACAAGAGGGATAGATAATCTAGCAATTCACGTGGCAAGCACACGAAAAGAGCGATGGTATTCTTCACTATTGAGGGGAGTACAGGATGGCTTCTTTCTGAAACTGGGAAAGGGTTTGCCCAAACGTATCTTTCAAAGTGCAGTAAGCAGACCAGTAAAATGAGGATACAGTGATAGATAAGGTGGTCAAAATCAGACCTTTTTTGCATTGCCATTTACATTTCGTTTTTACAGAGGTATTAAGAAGATTAATAAATTCAGCTTGATATTTTTCTAAATAAAAAGAGGTTTATTTATATTTGACCTAACTAGAAGAGGAACTGAGCATCTTCAGGTGCTCCAGACTTCAACTAAAAATGAAAATATTCATTATTGTCTATATCCATAAATTGCAGCTGCACCAATGTTCTAGCAAATTTATAGAAAGTAATACATCCTTAATCAAATTCTGCTTCCTTATAGCACTACCTTTTTCAGTGGAAAGTGGAAGAGACTGTAAAAATGAAACTGAAAATCAGCTACATTGAGGAACAAGTAGTCTAAAGTCTGTATGATTAAACTTCTGACAAGATTTTAAAAATACATTTTAAAATATCATTCATTGTGTTTTCCAAACCATCAAAGCTAACATGGAGAAAGAAATAAGTGTTAAACATTGCAGAGTATTTCACCTTAGACTCCAGATAACAATAAATTTTGTCAATCTCTTAAACAGTTTCACTTAGTCATTTTTCAGCCTTCAGTTTCTGGAGTTTTAATTTAGAGATTGTACTTACTATCTCCAAATAAAAACTATTTATCCTTCATTGTACAAAAGGTGACACTTTGAGATGATGAGGATTCACGCTCCCTTGACAAATTCTTTTAAAAATCAAAACTTTTTTTGAAAGATCATTGAATTTGACCACTATTAAATGACAAAGATGCACATTAAAGCTCCTGTCTAGTTTTAAGATAAAAGCTTTCTGTTCATATTACAAGATCTGGCTGCTTGGAAGGAAGGAGCACGGCAACTGTCACTAACAAAACCAGCAGTGCTTTTCCGCACAGACTGATCAAGTAGCATGGAGAAGGAGCAAACCGTTGTGCACAGTGCGACAGGAAATTAATCAGGTTGTAGCTGTGAAGCTTGTCTATGTCCTGTAAGTATGTTGTACAATATGAGGTTCAGGGCACCTACATCCCCTTTGCAGGGCACAAACGGCATCCATGGAAATGCCTCCTCATCTCGACAGCACATAATCTTCAGCTAAGTAAATGTGAAAATCCTCCAATGGACTTTAGTTCTACTCTATTAGGTGGACTCATACCGCATGCAGCGTAACTGGGTCAGACCTACTGTTTACAAGTTAGCCAAATATATCTTCACCCTCAACATGGGCATAAGTCCAGTACCAGTCACCAAACTAGTTACTGGCAAACTAGTAGACATTTACAGGAAAGGTGCCGGTCCACAGAGGCTAGACATCAGGGTTCGATGTCTGTATCTGAGGGAGTAACCTAATCTCCTTCGGTCCAATTGAGAAAGGAATTTCTGGAACACAATTCCCTTCACCCCAAAATGGATATCTAATGCGCATCAACACGAACCCTGCCTAATTATTTGCACTGACTGTGAAGAGGGCTCAGAGTGATCCAGCGCGGGGCAAAGCTTAATGTTACAGCTGCCTAAGCTTAGGTAAAATGAATACCACAACACATGTCTCCTGGAAGATAAACTGAAACATGAACTTGTCTTTGCTTATTTATAAACATGCAAAGTCAGAGAAGAACTTAAAGCACAGAACTCATACTCAGGACAATTTTAACCGCCTTAATGAACACAGATTGCATTCCATTTATAGTAGTATTTTGGATACTAAATAATCATAATTTAGTAGAAAACGTGTGCATGGGTCACGCTGGCACTTTCCGTGGTAATACAATAGAACTGTAATTGCATACAAGGCTGATGTCAGTAGAGAAGAGCTGTTCAAACTTTATTTGAAGAGATGCCATTCAACACATTATTTAAAAGCTTTGTATGGAACTTTCTGACACAGATCTTAAGCTAAACCTGAGGACCTGTAACCCAGAAGATCCTATTCTCAGAAAAGTTGCAAATTATCGTAGAGAGCGTAAATGTCTGTATCACCTTTGACCTCTGCAAGTGCCAGCAAAGTCAACAGACACTTCTGTCCGGATCAAGGGTAATACACACAGCTCTGGCGAACAGAGCTACAATTTCAACTTTACCTTTAGCAATGCTACAATGCTGCTTCTTTCTTTCTTCACAGTAGGAAGGAAAGCAGAGAAAAGACCTGTAACTGGAGCTGCGGATCTTCAGCCAAGCTCTCTCATCAGCATGAATTCTAATGCGCAAGCCCTTCAGGGAGCAGCTAACTGATACCTGCTGATTCATTCTGACATGCTATTAATTCACTGCATTTTTTCAAGGAAAGTGACGCCTGAGTGTAGCTTTAGGCAAGCCAGAGTAATAAAGTCCTACATTCAATGTAGCCAGGATGAGCTACTCTCTCTTAATCCATTCTTGAACACTCCCCCCTCATAGTCCCCTATCCTAGCCTATATACATACGTGAACATTCACCTCACCGGACCGTCTTGCCAGGTATTACTCTGCTCTTGCTGTGACACAGTGACTCCATCACAGCATGTGCTGTAGAAAGCCAAGCAGGCTCTTTGATACTAGAGCCTGTTAGGTTTACTTAATACTTGATTAAGTAAACGTAACAATATAACTTCTGTCTAAAGGCTGTAGCACAGACAGAAAAGACTCCAAGGATAGCCTAGGGCAACCTGAAGCTTTAAGAACAAAACTAGATATAACTATAAGATTTTAGAAGAAAGCTGTAGCTTTCTTGAACTTCAAGAACAAAAAGACTTTCTCTTAAGACCAGCACAGAAAGAAAATGAAACTCTTCTGTCATTGACTTGGAATGATATAGGTAACAACAATTTAATTGCTGCATTGCATACCTCATGGATTAAGCATAAAAAAAATAAGCATAAATATACAGCTCTGGTCAGTGGTATGTGATGATGTTTAGCCATCAAGTCTCATTTCCTTCTCATTTCCTCGTAGCACTCATTTCTTCCTTCCCTTTCCTTGACTGTGGAAGAGGAATGTCTGTACCCATAGTCAGAACAGATTCATAAGGCCTGCTCGATCACCTGCTTCACAGACAATAATATTGCAAAAAAAACCTCACCACAGTTTCTCATATACCTGGAAAATACACTGAATTCCCAAGAGCTGGGCACAGTGTGGATAAAGCTGGTGTGCTCAAAGGATTCCAATATATGGAGGAAGGATAACCTAAAAGATTCAGGCTAGTTTAGTCAAAGCTCAGTCCAAAACATCAGTTTATAAACAATAGGAATAAACTGTAACCCCTGTTGTGACAGCTCAGAAACACAGACAGGCTCAGTACCTCTTGTACTTAGCTCTGCAATAGCTTTACAGCAGCACTCCAGCTGGGATAACAAAAGGCACAACCTCTAGGCTCACCTAGCAGCTGCCCAGCACACACCCTGTTCTGAACTACAGACAGCTGCCGGTGCCCGAGCCTCTATGTTCAAAACGAGCATGAGTGTGTTTATACTGGATTTCAACTTACAGCTCTGCCTGAAGTACATCTGTAGGATTAAAGCTTTGACAGTATCGAAGGAGTGGGGGAATCCTATGACATTTAAACACTGAGCAAACCCAAGAATATACAGTAAGTAAGAATCCTACACCAGCTGAGGAGATGCTCTCAGGTACTATAATGATGTGACATCATAACACGAATTTTTATGATCCAATAATCTTTATGCCTGATTCAACAAATAATAATTCTGTGACACCCTTAAACATAACTGAATTACCATTATATAGGTATTCTGTGAAATATGGAAACATTCTTTAAACAGTTTTATTAATACTTATAAAACTACTGAAATAGTGTAGTTTCCAGTCCAAATATATTATTCTCTAATTCAGCCCTGGACCTGCATGGAGAACATCGAAGGGTTTTCATTGCTAATCTGTCAGGTAATATATTTTAACTAAATGATCTACCTATACATAATCCAGATTATTAGTTGTCAATCAGATGTACTGCTAATACAGATAATTACATGTTTCAAGTAACAGACCTGTACTTTGACATGCATTTACAGACTAATTAGCACTTCTGGCAAGCTTCTAGAAATAGAGAATTCAAAGCAGCAGTAACAGAGTAGTTTTGATCCACGTCTTTCTCGTACTCTTCTTTTACCCCATGACTTTTCTATTATCCACACATTCATGTTTCACCTTCATGGAGAGTACTTAGACTCTCAGAAATAAATATATTGTTTCTTACAAAGATCTCCGCAAATACTTTCTTTTGCATCTTAAGAATAAAGCAAAATAATCCAAAATTTTCTCACCTCCATGAATTTGTTTTTTCAACATAACAATTCCTTGTTCCAAGGGCCTGGACTGTAAAGAGCAGAAACATTTGGTGGCTTGTTGAAAATGAAATGTTTCATAGCCATACGGAAGTGTCATCAGGAAAGGGGGTTGAAGCCAGTGCTGACCAAGAGAGAGCAATTAGTGAAATCCAAGAAACAGTCCTCCATTAAATGGTCCTGCCTGCAAAAAAAAATGCAAAACCTAATTCTGTTGCAGAACAACATTTGGTAGGTTTTGGTCATGCACTAGTAACAACACACATTGGAATGCAAACAAAATGCAAAACCTTGAAACTCACTAAGAATGATTTCTTGCCCTCTGATAAGCTTTAAGGCAAAGATCAGCTTTCTTCTACTATGCCAGTGACAATGGATGGAATTTTTACGTGACTGAGCACATACAAGAATGGGGTTTTTTTGTCTGTTCTCATAAATTCTAGAGAAATGCTTTCAGAGGTGTCCATAGAGAGATGAGTAGAAGAAATGCTTTTCTCTGAAATCCTAAATGAAAGTGTTTTACGACTTCTGCTGATGAAGAAAATCCTGCCAGTCAATGGTGTCCTAAGACCTACAACAACAGGGAGAAGAGAGGAACTGGAGGTCTACAATGCATGGGAATTTATGGGTGTCTGTGGTGTCTAATTTTTCCTCCTGTGTAAAGGGGTAGGAATAACAGGAATTTTTTAAAATGAGAAAACCATTACTAAGAAAGCACTTCTTACCACTTGCAGCCTTCACCCCAGTAGTGCCATCTTCACTGACAGCTTCCAGTTTTGAGGTTTATGAATGAAGTTGCCTATATAAAACTTAATAATTTATGGCTTCCATATTTGATTTGTCATGACCTATCTGCTTGAGTGACTATTAAATCAGTGTTGGAATGAAAGATAAACCCTTCCAAAACTGCAAAGCTGTCTAGCAGAGTTCCCTTCAACAACGAAAAGCATTGTAACTGTGTAATATTCTATGCTCTTTATTAAGACCATAGAGAGTTTTATAGTGAGACACAAGATAAAAAAAGACTCATAACACACACTCAAGTTACATAAGGGGGGGTGGGGGGG
>NW_010428048.1:481-3897 GCF_000710305.1 Buceros rhinoceros silvestris | reverse complement strand
CCAGGCTGTATTTCTCTCAACCCAGGACACTCTTTTATCCGAGTGGGTAGGAACAGGCAAGCACAAGTATCAGAACGCTTTCCTTCCTGTGCTGCCACAGGGAAAGTCAGGGTGCCGTCCTGTTGGCACACCCAAGTGAAGTGGACAGCATCAGGGCACAAGCTGCAAAATAGTATTGACACAGCAGGCCTTATTTGCACTCTGTATTGACAATTTTATTCTTTCCAGGAAAAAAGAGGAAGAACGACAAGCAGTCACAAGACAGACTTTGTCAGAACAACCCACTGTTTAATTTGGAAGAGATTTTAAACACAACAAACAAAACTATACATATTTGCTGTACACAGTAACTCTCCATTTTTCATAAATATTAAGTCGTATCGAACGTAAACTTTACTAGACTTGCAGGGGCTGTAGAATCTTGTTTTCTTGACTCACACCACACTTCTCTTGAGCTTTGCTGTGTACTTTCAGGCTTTATCACACTGTTTTACTTTTTTAATCATTCCCTTCTCCGAGCCTCACCTCCATCGTCCCAGAAATTAAATTACTTTGAAAGTTTATTTCCTTTGATACCTTCCCTTCTGATCTCCAAGCACTGGCAAGATGACTTCCAGCTGAAATCAAGAGAAGTATCCACTGCTATGTAAATCCTGTTTCCCATTCTGCCTCCTAAACAAGCTGAGAAAAACTTTTAAATCCATAGTGCTTCTTTCCCACTTACGTTCCCTAGTAGCTGTCATAGAATCACAGAACGGGTTGGGTTGGAAAGGACCTTTAAAGATCCCCCAGTCTAACCTCCCTGCCGTGGACAGGGACACTTTCCACCAGAACAGGTTGCTCAAAGCCCCATCTAACCTAGCCTTGAACACTTCCAGAAATGGGGCATCCACAACTTCTCTGTTTCAGCATCTCATCACCTACATTGTAAAAATATCTTCCTTATGTCCCTCTTTCAGTTTCAATCCATTGTCCCTTCTCCTTTCAATAGCTAGGACCATGATAACACAGAAAAAGTAAAATCTTCTATATAATATACATGATTCCAAATCATTTTTCTAACATGAAGAACGTCAAGTTCTTAAGAACTAGTCTAATTAAAGTTGTGGTACAGGAAACAGTCCACCAAGATCTAAACTTACAGGCAGTAGACAGTACTCCTGTCTCTTCATCAGTTTCACGGCTAGAAAATTTACAATTTTAATACATTTTTTTTAAAAAAAAGCCTCACTGTGATTCCACACGCCCTCAGGATGCTGCTCAGCTACATTCTGAACCACACTCCCAGATCACCTTGAAGCAAAGTTAATACTTGGGTCACAGCAGTAGTGAAGTTTTCACTAGATTTTTTTTCCCTGAGTGTTATTTTCAAAATAAAAGCTGTTGGACAGACACAGCCTACAGAGTTGTCCTGTCCAGTCGGCTGCAGAAATGCAGGGAATCAGCAGTCAGGAACTTCATGAAGTGGAAGTTACAACCTGATCACTGTTCAATACCTGCTTTCCTTTTATTTTGCCCAATTACTTCTGGAACTCATTTGTACGTTAAGCCACAACACACCGCGGAAGTTCCACACGTGAATGGTACATACTGTGAAAGGAAATGCCACTGCGTTCGCCCAGTGCAGATCTGCAGCCTAACAATTTAACTGCATTTTCACCTGCTGAGACCTAATCATTCAGACTCTACGTTCTGGTCTCTCTTTCTGAAAGGAGTAGCCCAGAATCTATTTGTACCCTCCGTATTAAAGTTGTATGGTAATCACTACATTCTCCTCTTCAGTATCCTATCAGACAGTGGTAAAAATGAAGATAGGTCTCCACACCAGTAAAGCTGAAACATTTCCTTCTTTCTAACTTCCCCGCCTTACAGTCAAGAGCAGAAAAGACACACATGACAGCTGTCTGTTACAGGTAGAAGAGTAGAGGAGTAAGTCCCCCAGCCTGGGTTGGATTTACATGATATTGCTAATAAATGACACCGGAAACTGTCTTGAGAAGGGTAACATCACACTTGCGCAGAGCAGCGTGATCAAAGGCAGCGCATTGGCTACGAGCAACCAAGGTTTTCCTCTTAAGGCAGGAGGTCCCTGCTGCAACAGACATTGACTGATTTCTGCGAAATCTGGTGAAAGCTTTTTCACCTGTGTAAGCTTATCGAGTGAGCTTAAAGTACTCCAGAAATTCCCTAGAGATCTGAATGCATAGGCAGTAGTCAAATAAAGAATGAAATACAAAATATTTACAATGGAAATTTTGTTTTGAGACCCCTGGGGTGTACTTGAACATCAATGTCAAATTGCTTCTGCAGGCTTTAGAAGAAACGTGAGAGGATGGAGTTGGAGGCAAGAGAAAGGAAGTTCAACTGAAGTTATGATCTTTTTTTTGTTCTCAGACTGGTCAATTCTGTACTTACACATGCCCCCATCATATCAAAGATAATTTTCAAGGTAAATCAAGACAGCAAAATAGCTGAGAGATTTGATTTTTCTCCTTCAGTAGAAAATTGATGCATCTCATGCACTACAGTTCTTTTATTTTTAATTCTTTTGTAAGTTAAACCCATATTTTTTATTGCTTGCAAATCTTGCCTTCTCCAACAGAACCAAAATTGAATACAATGTTTGTAAGAGAACATACTATCTCTAGAGAAAGTATTTAAGCACATTGAAAACAACTCTTTGTGACTGTGTGAAGATACTGCATGAACACTAGGGGCATAAGGAGCAGTCACATTTTGTCCTAGCTGTTCTTTATCAGTTGAGTGCAGAACTGAACCAACAAGTAACTGCAGCAGTAAGAAGGGAGAGCAAAACCTGTGACACAAAGATAAATGCTAGTGTAGGTTTATCTGAGAAACAATGAAAATGTAGCTAATGAGGAGCAGCTTTGAGTCAGCTCTTCTCTCAGTGTAGAACTAATAGCAGTAATGTTTCTGTCCTGTGAGTGACCACACAAATGCCTCTTAAAAGCATGAGTGTGATAGTCACAGGTGGCATCCCAAGTATCTTGAGGACTGGATTTCTTTGTGGCATTAGCCCACCCCTGAGGGGAAGAAATAACAGAAGCAAGGCTTGGGTGCAGACATCTAGAAGGGGCACACAAAAAGGCACGATACAGAGGTGCTTTCCCTGGATAATCTTCCAGCTGCTGGCAACACAGCGCTGAGGGGCTCTGTGAGCCCAAGACAGCATATCTTTGTTCAAACTCTTCATATTTCTCCCTTAATTCACCCAGATGCTTTCTGAACAGAAAAAATCAAGTGAGAACAGCACATGCCCACAGCCTCTGATGAGCTCCATGGCTTGCACATCCTCCACCACACTGTGAAAGGTTACCTCTGTTTTGAAGCTGCCCCTTCCCAGTTTTAGCTGATACCCCCTCTCTAGAGTCACAGAGCAAGCGGGACCCCACTCA
>NW_010428048.1:0-410 GCF_000710305.1 Buceros rhinoceros silvestris | reverse complement strand
CAGTTTTAGCGGATACCCCCTCTCTAGAGTCACAGAGCAAGCGGGCCCCCACTCACCTCTTACCTGCCTCTCTGCTCCTACCTCGGCAAGCACCAAAGGGTTTAGATACACTCCCGCTTGCAAAGCTCCTCTGAAGTCAGGAGCTGTGAAGAGGCTTCCCGAGGAGAGCAGACCCCGTTCTGCCTGCTCTCTCCTGCCACCCATACCCCACCTGCCTTGACCGGAGAGACAGCCCCGAAGGGAAAAGAGTGAAAAGCGAAGGAGCTTTCTCCTGCCATCGAAGCGGGCAATAAACACCGTGTAGCAGGGAGAAGACCAGTTAGGGACCTTCCTGGTGAGGGTTGGGGGTGGTAAGGATTAAGAGCTAGTTCGGGTATCTCGCCGCGCCGCCTAAGAAGCCACACGAAACG
>NW_010428047.1:2294-2495 GCF_000710305.1 Buceros rhinoceros silvestris | reverse complement strand
GGCGGGGATGGGATGGGAGCTGTGGGGTAAATCCTTGCTGTGATATTATGGATTATTTTTTATTTGCTGACCCCTATATTGAAGAAAAAAACAAAAGGCGGGGGGGAGGTTGTTGGTGGGCTGGGGCGGAGGATGCTTTAACTGGGGACCAGTCCCCTGGGGCTGGCAGCCCGCCCCGCCAGCTGGGACCTGTCGCTCCGC
>NW_010428047.1:0-2074 GCF_000710305.1 Buceros rhinoceros silvestris | reverse complement strand
GCCTTTATTTAGCTCCGGCTCCACCCATTTTTAGTTTATTTATTTTTTCCCTCCTCCCCACCAGGCTGGGGCTGAACCCGGGGATGTCGCTTCAAACCGGGCTTCCAGCAGCTCCAGCCGGCTCGCAATCCTGATTTTCCGGGATAATATCTCATCCCTGTGTCCTCCTGGGATGAGCCCACATCCCTCTTTGCTGTCCCGGTCTGGTTGGGGACATCCCCCTGGCAGGGTGGCTCGTTCCCACCAGCTTTTCCCCCCCCATCCCATGGGATGTGTTTTGCTACTGGGATGCTCCTACCCTTCCTATGGAAAAATGATGTAAAATATCCAGGTTTTTTTTTAATTGAAGGAGGTTGGGGCGGGTTGTTTTGTTATTCTCAGCAGCCAGGAAAAATCCCCGGCCCTGGGACCAGCGGGGCTGACGGGAGCTTATGTCAACTGTCAAACTGGGAAGTGACCTTCTCCTGCCCCGCTCGCGGGATAAAACTGGGGCCGGAGCCGTGTGCCGTCCTCTCCGAATGCCGAAACTGCAAGAGCGAAGCAAACCAGCACACAAACTGGTTTCTTTTACCCAGGTGTCGGCATTTTCTCCCTGCTCTGGGTGATTTTTTTGAGGCATCGCTGCAGAAATACGTTTTGGTTCTTTTTTTTTTTTTCCTGTGGTCCTCGGCTCTTCTGCTGGGGCTGGATTTATTATTGTATTTATTATTGTGGGTTTAGGGCTCGGTTGGCATCGCAGCCATAGGGATTGAACCTGGAGCTTGTGAAAAGGAGAAGGGAATTGCCCGTGCTCATGGGAAGCAGATTAGGTGACATGCGAGCACAGTGCTGGCTGCCACCCACTTGCTGTTTCGAGGGCCGGGAAAAGAGTCCAGGGAAGAGAAAATCGGTGTCCCTGGGTCCTCCTGCCCAATAAATCCTTATTAATGTGTTTATGGAGGTGGTGGGCTCGCTGCAAAAGTGGCTGGAAGAGGCTATTGGAGGTGGTAAAGCAGGTCAGAGGGGAAGAAGAGGTTTATTTTTGTTTTAATGTATCAGTCTGGAAAGGTTTTAGCTCCGGGGAGGTCAGCAGTGCGATGCTGAGAGAGGGCCCAGAGCAGCCCAGAGGCTGCTGAGAGATTCGTGGCGTCAGCTTGTGCCCGTGCTGCGATCATGAGGGGTTTATTCCTCCGTTTCCAGAGGTTTTGGCACAGAAGGAACAAACAGATCCTTTTCTGGAGGGTGATCTCGGGGCGGTACAGCCCCTAAATCCCCCTCCCAGGGGTAAGGAGGGTCCGGGCGAGGGCTCCTGCCCTTTGGGGCAGGGTGGTGGCGTCCGTCCTGCACCAGTTGCTGCTTCCAGCAGGGCCAGATTTGCTGAGTTTGGCTCCGTTTTGCACTTTGCAGCTTCTCAGGCGTTGTTTCTCTCCAATGCGTCGTCCCTTAGGCATGGGGGTCCCCTGCTCTGTCCTTCCTCTTCCTCTTGGCGACCTTTCAGGGTGTCTCTGGTTACCGGAGCGGACGAGCCATCGATCGCAAGGGAGACGCGTGGCGCTTCCCACCCTCCGAGACCTTCAAGCCTGGTGCTCGGAGCTGGATCTGATGTGCAAACTGGGATCTGGGAGCACCTTTTCTCCCTTCTTCTGTAGCAGCTGGAGCTGGATCCATCACTCCTGGAGTCTCCCTACGTTGCCTTCTCTCCTGGGGATGGATCTGGGGGCTGACCTCCCCTCTCAAGCCATTTCTCCTTCTTTCTCACAGAAAAGCTTCGGGGAAGGGCCCAGGCGAAGCACCCTTGCCCCTGTGTCATGGCTTCGTCCGAGCTGCCCCCTCACCCCGCAGTAGGTACTGTCAACCCGCCGGAGCTGGGGGGCGGTTGTTTTGGGCGGGACACCCCAGCCTGGGACACACGGGGGCACCCTACACGTCCCCATCGGAGCTTCTGGGGGTCATGAGAACACGAAGGGCTGCTGCGTCGTGCAGTTTGGGGGGGTTGTTCTCTTCTGTCCCCTCCATCCCCCCTGGGGGACACCGAGTGACAGGGTTTCTCCTCGCAGGTGACCATCTCGCCCAGGAGCCCCCCAGCCCCCTGCCT
>NW_010428046.1:0-732 GCF_000710305.1 Buceros rhinoceros silvestris | reverse complement strand
CCTCGGCCAAACCGGTGACAATGGGTCAGGACTAAACATGCTTTGCTGATGGCCTCTGCCCGTAACCTGCTGGACCTTCCGTGTAACGAACCCTGTGACCCCTTACTTGAGGCTGCTATACCTTTCCTGACTTGGCCTCCCCTGAAAGCCAAGCAATGGTCACCACCTTCAGGTCCCTTCTTCTCTGTCACAGTCATGGTCTGGGAGAGGTGACAACAATCCCTGCCATCCTGCAGCTTCACTTTCAGAGGAACAGGGGAGTGCCACTCCTTTGCATCTAGCAGAGGCACAGGGTTCACCTCCGCAGCGTGTGGATGGTGTGAGGGATTGGCAAACTGTACGGGATGGCTGACTTCTCTTGGCCGCTATAAGATCTCCTGTCCGTAGAGCTCAGACAGCATCGACCCACATCTGGAGGTCTCTGATTCCGTCCATGGGTGATTTAAACGTCTGCTCCTGTCCACTCACCCTGAAAATGGGGTAGTGGCTGATCCATGGGCCCGCAGAGATGTGGAGCAGAAGGGAGGGCTGCTCTCTTCAGCACCTAGTGACTCAAGCAGCCCCGCAGCTCCCTCCCCCTAATCAGGAACGAGGAGATACCATCAGCACCAACAATTAGCAGCCCAAGCACTGCAATACATTTATGGAGCTTGTTAACCTTCTGCTCCACTGCTCTGGCCTGGTGACCTCTCTGTCATCACGTTAACCATGACTGTAAACCTGGGGCATTTC
>NW_010428045.1:5734-6698 GCF_000710305.1 Buceros rhinoceros silvestris | reverse complement strand
TTTTCCACATTTGCAGGGTCCCTGCTCTTCATTTTAATCCCCCGAATTTCCACCAGCCCATGCCGCCTGTGCCGCTGTGCAGGCACGGTTCCGCCCTGCCGTGGCCCAGATGTGGCTGACGTCTCTCTTTTTCCCTAGGTGTGGCACATCAGTGCTATCATGGCTTCATCAAAGCGGTGCAAGAAGGAAACATCCAGTGGGAGAGTCGCACTTACCCCTACCCCGGCACCCCCATCACCCAGCGCTTCTCGCACAGTAAGTAGCTGCTGGGAAATGCTCTGCTCGCTCCCGCGGGCGACGGGAAGCATCGCAATTTGGTCCTTGTGGCTTCATCGCGGGGTCAGGCAGATCTTCCAGTTTTTTAAAGGTAAATAAACGTGGTGTGAGCGGTGCGGTTCCAAGAGCAAGCGGGCAAAATGTTTCCTTATTCCCAAGTCATTGTTTACGAAGCCACTGATGCGCAGTGCAGGAGACGCTGCGGGAGGCTCTACTGAATTCATGGTCCTCTTCAAAGATTTCCTTGTTCCTCCTAAAGGATTAAAAAAATGGCACCAGCGTTCATAGCTCGTCTTGGTGCCGCTGCATTAGTAAAGTGCTTATTAATGACTTGTGGATTTACAGGTATTTTCCCCAGCGAGGTTTTTAGAGACTTTTTGCAACCGGTGAGCTTTTAGGCTGGCTAAAAATCACCCGAAAATGGCTCAAATATTGCACCAAAGACCACTCTGTGCTCTTCAATTTATTCCGCTGCCTGCTGAGGGCTTCCTCTGCGCGTGCTGCTGGTACACTCGGTCCCAAACAACTGTCTCGCTAAATCCGCTGCCCTCGGAGCAGGCCTCCTTGCTGCCTCACAGCATCCCGGCTCCGGCCGGCCACCGCAGAAGTGTTATTAATGCACTTTATACCCAGAAAGCTCCTCTGGATTAACGTGTTTGCTGACTTACGCTGATTTTGCTGTAAGCAA
>NW_010428045.1:4920-5592 GCF_000710305.1 Buceros rhinoceros silvestris | reverse complement strand
TTCCCTACAACAAAGCGTTGCGTGTTTGTGGGTGGATTCAAATATTAAACTGAAGCTACGAATCATTAAAAGCACGAATTCAAACCATCGCTAAACCTGTGACCTGCAATATTAAGACACAATGAGCTGAGGTGGAGTAAAAACAGGAGGTTTGGGGAGGGAGGACTCACAGACCCCCTTTTTTAGGGGTGGTTTGCCAGGTTTTGTGGGCGGACGTCATCCACCAGGCACGAGTAGTTCGAAGGGAAGAGGCAGCAGTAGCTGGCGTCGAAGTGGCGAGGGCTTATCTGTCTCCCAAGATTTATTAGAAATATCCCCGAAGTGCTCGCGGGGAGCTTGAAAGGCCGAGTGAGAGAATTCTAAACAGTTGGAGGTCACCGTGTCTTCTACCAGCTCTGAAGGGAGTAACAGCAAAACTGTTTGATAAGGAATAATTAATGGAACCGTCTCGTGGGGAGGGAGCGTTGGGCAGCGTCTCTGATAGCAAACTTTATGGCTGGGCCGGAGGTTTTCAAAAGGATGAGACTGAAGCCGCAGAACTTCTTACACCAGCAGCGATGGGAAACACTCCATGGGCAGGTATAACGTTATAGACGGGGGTGGCACTCGCTGCAGTCAGCCCATTCTTTTTGAGCCTCGTTTTCCACAAACATCAGAGCAGTGACTCACGTG
>NW_010428045.1:0-4755 GCF_000710305.1 Buceros rhinoceros silvestris | reverse complement strand
AATGCAGGAATGGGGCAGCAGCGGAGGAATGCGCCCGTTGCACCAGCAATATTGATCCTTTGATGGAAGAGTGACTCATTTGAAACACTGATTATTTTCCTTTTCGTGCAGTCGGGGGAGTGTGGCACCGCTGGGGTGACTAATTAAAGCCATTGCGCCGGTTTGAGGTGAGGGAGAGGTAAAAGCTGGAATGTTGTTTGTTTTAGGGGATGGGCTGCATTTCCACCAGAGCCACAGCTCTTCCTGTCTCAGTAGATCACCACATTTTGGTGGCACCGACTCCCTGCACTGCAGGGAGTGGGAAAGTGGTATTTTAGAGAACAAGGAGATAGATGTGGGGTGGGTTTTTTCCCCTTGAGGATGTGGGGAGTTGGGATATCTGAGGTCTGGTGCATTTTTATCGTGCCATGGCTTGCCTGGCGTAACCACCCGTGGCAGCCAGTGGAACCTGGTTCTTTCACCCGCAGCTCTCCCTCCTCGGTGCCACCGTCCCACTGGCTCTCCTGCCTGGAGTGGCTGGGCACGGAGAGGTTACCTCCAACACCCAGCACCTCAGCAGACGACTCCAGCATCGTCCCTCCAGAGAGCACCAGCACTCAGGGCTGTTGGCCTGAGGCCGCAGAGCTGCGGCGCTGGGTTCAACCAAGGGGTTTCCAGAGCCAAGCTGCCTCTTTCCACTCTCTCCAGTGGCGAATGCGACCTTTGAACTTGGCTGGGTTACTTTATTTGATGCACTCGAGGTTTAAACAGTCAGTGCCCTTTAATTACCACTAAGGGCTTGTGCTTTGCATTCAGTTCTCCCTTCCTGGTTGATCTTTATTTCGGTTCCCTCAGGCTGCAGGTGAAAGTCCCCGAGGCTCTGCTGGCAGAGAGGGGAAGCAGGAACGTGTTCGAAACGAGCCGGCTCTGCCATCCGTTGGGTATCCGCATCTTCACTGAAGAAGAGGTTTATTCTCGTAGTTTCCACTTACAAAGATCTGCCACCTCTGTGGTGCTAAAACTCTGGGACACACTGGATTTTACTAGGACTTAAGTGCTTTAAAAAAAACCCCACTACAAGTCCATCCAGTGGTCTCCAGCTTCTCGTTTTCCACCCAAAGAAGAGCTAAAGGCACCAGGGACCTGCTCCCTCCTCCCCTGATTTATTCCTCACCTTTGCAAGGCTGCTCTGAACTTGTGCTGGTATTTTTTTCCACAAAACTGGTCTGTTTTCTTCAGCCTCAGACACTTTCAGTGACTTGCTGAGAAGCAGCAGTTTAAATTATTTTGGTCTGGGGTTAAAATACAGGCTGTGAGGAAGTCCCTGTACCCAGCTGGCTGGCCTGGTTTTTCAGTCCAAATAGAGGAGAAGAATGTTGCCACATCCCCTCAAAAATAATAAATGAGCCAAGGGCATGGTGTGGGGAGGAGGCAGGAGGCTCACAGCCTGTCAGGGTTTAGGTGCCAATTAGACTCTGAAGGAAACTAAACCTTTCCAGAAAGGTTAAGAAGAAAAACCGCAGTGTTGCTTTGCACCAGGTTTTAATCGCACGAGCTCCGGGTGCGAAGCGCTGTTTGGAGGAGATGTTGCAGCCTACAGGGGGTCTTGCTGTTCTGAAGGAGTAGGTAAAGCTATAAAAATGCTCTTAATCCCCAGACTGGTGGGGCGGGCAGGGAGCTCTGGGCATCACCCAGCCCAGCCCCTGCTCCAGCAGGTCCCCAGAGCAGGGTGCCCAGGTTGGCGTCCAGGCGCGTTCGGGATCTCTCTGGAGCAGGAGGCGCCACAGCCGCTCTGGGCAGCCGGGGCCAGGGCTCCCTCAGCAGCACAGCAAAGAGGTTTCTGCTCCTGGTCAGGTGGATCTTCTCGGGTTCCACTTTGTCCTGTTGCCCCTTGTCCTGTCACTGGGCACCACTGGGCAGTCTGGCCCCTCCTCCTGACCCCCTTTAGCTCTTGGTCACACTGAGGAGGTCCCCTCAGGCTGCTCCTCTCCAGCTGAGCAGCCCCAGGGCTCTCTGGGCTGAGGTGATGGTTCGGTTCCATGTAAGGATGTTGCGTGGATACACACGGGACAGAGCTGGGTGGTCTCACCCTCTGAGCCACCTCCATGCCTCCAGCTCCCCCGGTTCCCGCTGGGTGTCCAGGAGTCATTGCTAAAACCAAGGGCGTGAGGGCCGCTGGCTTTTCACAGGGGATCTGCATGATGAGACAAGCCCCAGGCTGGAGAACGAACCCTGAGCAAAGGCCATCATCGCGTCCGCCGGTGAGCCATGAGTGTTGAACTGTGCCGGGTTACGGTGACACAACTCGTTCCGAGCAGCGAGGTGGACGTCACTGGCGTGTGTACAGGGGCTGCGCTGAAGAGCTCTCTCCAGCCTGGAAACCAGGGACGTGCTTGCGCTGGTCTGGAGCAGAGCTGGGAGCAGGGAGTTCTCGTGGGGATTCGCTCTGAAGTGTTTTCTCTTGCCGCCGAAAGTAGGCGATCAGCCTTTCACTCCTTTCTTAGGATTTTTTCCTCTATTTTCTCACTGCTGTTTCAAGAAGAGCAAAAGCCTTTATGGCCATACGAGCTCCAGAGTTGTCCTGTGTCCCGCCAGATCAGCTCAGTGGGATCTGTTTTCATGTTTTAACGGGAGAAGAGCCGGGAACCACATGGGATGGAGAGAAAGGGAAGGAACGGGGCAACTTGTACCCCTGTCACGCGTCCACCTCCACTTTCCCTTCAGCACAGAACGATTGGTGCTTTTCACCAGTGCTGCTGTATCACGGGCTGATCCATCATCTCGGCGCTTCTCTTGAGCTGGTTATTTACGACAGCACCAAAGATGCTCCTCGGAGAACCTCCTGCATAGTCACAGGTGCTTCTCGCCTCCATATTGGACCCAGGGCCAGATGCTGCCTGAGCTTTGATTTTCCTCTTGCTTCTCATGACGTTTTTTGAGGGCACTTGTGTGTGAAGTTGGGCTTTACAGGGAGGTGTTGCGGTTCTGAGCGGACTTGAGGCAGTGAGTCCTCTGCGAGACGAGGGCCGGGGTGATGTCTGGATGGTTTTGGAAGGAAATTGGGTACTCGTGACTTTATCTAAATACAGCCGAGCGTGTAGGTATCTGGGTGGGAACTCACCGCTCCTCTGGCTGGGGCAAAGGGGCTGCGTGCAGGATTTAATGTTTCTGAATTCCTGGTGTCTGGAGACCACTGAGTATGGCCTGGGAGATGCAGAGCAACACTCCAGCAGACAAACAGAGGCTGCAGGAACGAGCTTGCCCTTCCTGCCGGACACATTCTACGCTGTTTACTAAAGCTCTGGGGGGAAGAAAGGGAAGAATTTTACAGAAAACCCAAGAACTGAGATTTTTCAGGCTGTGTCAGGTCTAGAGAGGATTGAATTTCAAACAGGCAGCTCAGCAGAGCTGACAGCACCTGGCTGATCGGAGCAGGGGGGTGTGGAGGAACCAGCTGTCTGACCACCCTCAATCCTCGCCTTGAAAATTTAAGAGCTGCTGTAAGTTCATCCATCGAAGCTGTTGCCAAAGCCCGAGTTTGCTCTTGCAGTGTCGCCACCGGTCGGTCATCCTGCTTCTCCTGAGCTGGGCAGGACGTGGAAGAGACGGGACCTCAGGAACATCGTCATGTGAATTCCACGGGGTGTTTGAGGAGGGAAACGAGCAACTGGGAAATCCTCTTTGTGGCTGCAGGGGTTTAACTTTCTGAACACGTTTGAATCTTGCTCATCCTCCAGGGCAGATATGCCGAGCAAGTCCCCTCCGCTCTGTCTGGTGTTTAATTTATGTCTTTTCAGAGGCTCCTGGGCATGATGGGACGCTCACTGCCAAAGGCAGACACTTGCATTTTATTTATCTTTTAGGTTGGGGTCAAAAGCTCTTTATTTCTCTGGGTATCTTTGAGGAGCTGTCAAGCATCGCGTTCCCTCCCTGCTCCCCAGCTCGCTGCCTGTTCCTTTCCCAGCAGGGGGGAAGGGAACGTGGGTGTTTCAGTGATGAGGTAAGGTGAAACACTCAGATTTGGAAAAAGAGAACAACCATCCAGGTCTGGGCACCCAGGCTGATCTGGTGACCCCAGAAACCGTATGAACCAGCTTAGAAGGGAAGTGTGCTGAGCGCATTAATTGTAGCTGATCTAATTAACCACAAGCTCCTAACACAGCTTTCTTCCCTCTGTCAGGAGCAGCTCTGCTTGGTGGGAATAATCACCTCAGAAGGTTCTTGCTGCAGCTTTACTCTGCTCAGGGATCGCCCTGAGCTGGTCCATGGCTTTAGTGAAGTCAGGGCAGTCGGACCATTAAGGAAAATGATCTTTAGTTTCACCCAAAGACGTGAAGGTCGGAGCATCAGCTAACGTGTGCGTTTGCTTTTTTCCAGGTGCGTGTTACTACGACGCTAACCAGTCGATGTACGTGTTCGGGGGCTGCACCCAGAGCAGCTGTAACGCCGCCTTCAACGACCTCTGGAGACTCGACCTGAACAGCAAGGAGTGGATCCGGCCCCTGGCGTCAGGTGAGGGGGGCAGACAGGCAACTCCTCCACCACTTCATTGCAGCTCACCTCCTCCCCAGGCTGGTCTGGTGCTGCATTTCCCCACAAGGTTTATCGTTATCTGACCGGTTCTCAGGTTGTATCTCGGTGGCCAAGAAGGCCCACAGCATCCTGGCTGGTACCAGCACTGCTGTGGCCAGCAGCACCGGGGCAGGGATCGTCCCCCTGGACTGGGGGCACTGGAGAGTCCGCATCTCGAACCCTGGGTTCAGTTTTGTCCCCTCA
>NW_010428044.1:1666-11545 GCF_000710305.1 Buceros rhinoceros silvestris | reverse complement strand
CGTGAAGCCAAGCCATGATGATGATGATTGGTAAACAGCAACCACATCTCATCTCTCTTTGTGAGACTAAATAAACGTAGTTTATTCTTGTATCTTAGACACTTTGTCCTTCTGCTCAGCGGGGCAGCCTTTCTTTGATCCTATTACTGACTGAATTCATCTCATCAGCCCTTGAGAAATCTTGTTACAATCGTACTCAGCTGTTGCTGTGACAAAAATCAGGGACGGGAAAACTAAAGTTGAAAGCTCTTGCTTCAAGCACTTGCAATGTATGATTAATTTGGAGAGCTCTCCTTGCACTTATTCTTTATTATACAGTTCTATGCAATTATTTAAGCACTGAACTAACTACAATAACTCATTTTAAAGAATCCAGCGCACAAGTCTCCAATCTCCAAGTGTTTTTCTGTGGTTGACTAGTGGTTGATTTCTCTTACCCTCCTGTGTAGCCACCTGGGATTCTTTTAACAGGGGCTGAAAGTAATTGAGACCTAGAAAGTGTTACAGGGGACACTTGTCTGTAGGCTTTCTTAATCGCTGTTCATTGCTCCTCTGTGGAGCTTTAGGAGAACAGAGGAATAATCCCTTTGATTTACTGCATTTTCCAGAGCGTAAATCTCGAATTAACAGAAGCACTTCTAGTCCACATCTTCGGCTGGTGTCAGTCTTGTGTTTCAGCTTTCTCCTTGGCCATGAGTGCTGCTTACGTGCCATTTGTACTGTTCCTTAGTAACAAAACTGTACTGCTGTGTCCCAGCAAACACACGGATTAACTTTGCAGATGTTGATTTTTAAGGTTTGTATTCTTCAAGTGTTATGTCAGTTCCTGCTCCTGATTAGAAGTAACACAAAAATCCCTTTCTAATGTGTATCCGAACAGGAGGTTGCTCATTCATATGCATATCTTTTTTTTTTTTTTTCCATTTTTACTTGGTCCTGCTGCAGTACTTTGATGGCTTAGATACTCCGTGGTACGCCCCTCACCAGAATAGCAGATTAAGCATCAGGGAAGGGATTTTTACACAGATTTTTTAAGGAGGGAAGGGAGTTTTAAGTGGATTCCCACTGATCGGGCTGCTCTCAGAACCAAAGGGATGTGGTTAGGAGGAAATGGGAAAGACTCTCACTACGAGGCAGAAGTGGGGGAGGTAGGATGAATTGTACAAGAGAATATAAACTGCATTTCCACTGAAGGTGGAAAAATAGGAATAATAACAAAGAATACAGCTAATATCAGGGTCAGCCTTCTTTTCACTGGTCTGGGAGTCTGGGTTTTGTTATATTCAGTCAGACCAGGATTCAGGATGTGGGCGTATCTGCATGTTCAGGTTGGTCTTATGGGTCTGTGGGTTTCTTATTAATAGCATTCATTGGTTTACCTAAATTTTGCGGTTTTTGTTGTGTTCCTTTTTTCATACAATTATTTTTACACAAGTGGGTGAATGGAAGAAAAAACCCTACTTCCTGAGAATCAGAAAAATGTTCTAAAACTTTAAATAGAACTCCCCAAATATTTAAAATACATTAAAAAAACTTTCAAAAAGATATTTTCAAATACGGATTACAAAAAGCATACAGGTGACTTTGGGAGAAAACATTGAGGGATTTAAACCCGAACTGTGAGTGATTTTTGAGTACTGATAGCATTTCCTCTTTCACTGCACCAGTAAATACAGAATATTGGGGAGGTTTTCTGTATTTTAGCTATTTTGTGTTTGCTCCACTAGTCTCTGCTATCTTTTCTCATACCTGCTAAAATAAAGACGACATTAAGCATCCCAGCTATTGTTGATTGGTTACCTAGCTGGCCAAAACTTTAAGTTTTCTCAGTTCCTGTTCTGGAAAGTATGGGACCAGCAGTACTAAAGTTCTCTCCTTTGATCCAACCATACACAAGCTGAATTTTCCCTATTAAAACTGTAAATATTTCATATAATGTGAGGGTAAACAGAAGTCTATCACCTTCCTTCTACAGCCCAGATTCTCTTGCAAATAAACCAATTATTATAGGTACTGATTGTAAGTTTCAGTTTAAAAAGAAAAAAAGAAGTAAGACAGGGATGCTTTGCTACTGCTGCTGGCAGTATAGGAAAAGCTGGGTCAAGTACAATCTTCACGATGTAACCAAATATCCTGGAGAGAGAGAGACCAGCCAAGAAAAAAGCAGTTACCCTCAGGGAGAACAGCAGTGGGTTAAAATCTAGATAAAGGGGAAAAAAACCCCAAAACCTTAAGGTTAGCCATTTCATTTCCATCTATAAAATACAACCCTGAAATGTTTGGTTTTACCACAGCATAACAGATTTTTATCTTTTCTCAACCTCCAGTAAAATACGCAGGTTAAAAAAGTACCAGCCTTGCTTTTGTCCTTCAAAACTTTCATGAGTACAAATAATAGTTGCTTGCTTACTTTGAACATAAACTTTACATTGCACGTTGTGTTTTTTCTTTCTCAGAGCATTGGATTTTTTAAGTCTATATACATTGAATTCTAGTTTTGACCCTACATTTTAATATTTTATGCTAAGGACAGGGAGTAGAAAGAGAATTTAAAAGAAGCAGACATAGAAAATTAATTTAATAGCAGAAAGACATATTACATTGAGAAAGCTACGTTAAGATTTCATGATTTGCATAATTAAGTGCTGAAAAGTCATGAACTATGAAATTCAACATTTCAGATAATTCTTATTCTTTCTTCTTTATGTATCTGTTACTGTTAAGTCTTTAATTATACAAATTTAAATGTTAAAAATGTGCAAGTTTTAATTAAAATTTTTGCTGCATGTACGTGTATAGACTTTGTAGGTCAAACTATTGTCAGGACAGCAAAGCAGAAGAGAAAGAAGGGTTTGGGTACAAAGCACCTTTTCTGTTTATTTTAAATATAAATTTATATTATTTTAAACACAGATTTATTCAGCTAACTGCACTCTGGAAATGCTGCCATTAACATGCCAGTTAATGCCCAGCTCATCTACTTGCTCTGCTCTAACTGCCATCACTTCTTGTCTGAAATCTTCTTGTGACTTTTAGATGTAGTGGTGGCTGTTCTGTCTTCATTTTGGGCTGCTTCAGCTTTAATGTCATTGTCTACAACTGACGGCCTCTTCAAAACCTGTCTGTAACTGCTGGGACCTCCTTGTTTGCTGGTGCTCCAGCACTGCACTGGTGCCCACTGACACAAAGCCTGAAAACCAGAGAACAGATCTCCAAATGTTTTGTGGACTGTAGTTGGAATAAGAATATATTTTTTTATTTTCTCATGCAGGAAGAGCAGATGGATATCAGCCATGGCTGTTCATTGTGGTCTTTAATTTGGAACATCTGATCCCCTAAGTATTTTTTACAGCACTGCAGTGAGATCAACCTACAAAGTAGCTTTGTTAGACTGAAGGAGCGGAAAGCCCTTAGCGATTCTCATTTATTTTTCCTCAGATGTTCTGCAGGATTTTAAAAGACCTTCTTCTGTGTGTGGTTTTGTTCTCATCTGAGCCATGCATTTCTGAGCCTATCTAGGAGCACTTGCCTGATATTCATTCATAAAACAGTCATTGCACGTGCAGTCCTTGGGGAAGAGACCCACCACGAGCAGGGTTGATCTTTTTTGCTGTGGTTGCACCAATTTTTATTGTAAGGAGGAGCAGCTTATAGTGAAAAAAGCTGAAATTAAAGCTATTTTACAGTGAAGCATAACTTCACCAGTGTTTCTCTTTCTGTAAAAGAGGTACTGCAGTCCTGAAGCAGGTCTCCTGACTCTGTGGTGAGCCTGCTCATCAGCATGCTGCTGAGAAAGTGGGTGGGAGCAGAGAGAAGCGCAGAGTGCTGCGGTCTCCTCTGGCAGCGGTGTTCAGAATGAGAACGGGCACTCCTTCTTCCACAGTATCTCCTGGTGCCTTTCAGGCTGCAATGATTTCAACTCCTGACTAGTTAGTCAGTGGTCCTGGGAAACCATCTGCGCCATTTCACGATCCTGTACCTCACCTCCGGCGTGAGAGAGGCACAGCAGCTCCCTCACTGGGGTGGGGTGGGGGGTAAACTACTGGAAATCCAGAGAGCGCGCTTCCAGCTGTAACCATCCCTGCTTTTCAGTGACACCGTTCGGCTGTCAGCCCGGGGGGTTTATGCCGTCATGCTCTTCAGTGATGCCTGACTTGTGCCATCTCAACAAATAGCCCTAGAACAGGATCCATCAGCAGGCCTTATATTAGCGGTACTCAACCAGTTAGTGGAATTCACTACCACATTTGTCTATATTCAGTGTCTGACAAAATTCGAGTCGTGGATTTTCAGCATCAGGTAACAACCCAGATCTCCCCTCGGTCAGTGAGCTGTAAGGAAAGTGTTGCTTCAGCTCTGAGGAGTCTAGTCTTAGCTAAACTGACCACAGCCTAATGCTGACCTTCACACCGCAGCTGATTTGCAGCAGCTAAATACCTAAAAGACAGCACCGTCAGAGTCAGGCCTACAGAGGGGCTGGCAGGCTAAAAGCTTGTCCTTTGTCCCCACTCTGTCAGCTGATCTGGGAAAGCATATTGCTTTTCCCTGCAAATCTTTCATTTGAAGAATAAGCTGTTAAAAAAAGTAATGGAAGCACAGAAGAGATTTCGTGGGACGCTTAATCATCGTACCCAGAATACTTTCTGAAGTCTTCCGCTGATTTTTTTCAGCTGTTGAGCAATATATTTTGACAATAAAAATATTGTGCACAGGAATACATATTTACCTGCAAATTTAACAAGATGTGAATATATACCTCTTGCTGCAGGCCAAAGTAAATTTGTAGGTTAATATGTGAGATTTTTGTGTGTGTGTGTGTATAAAATGTTTGTTATTACCTACGAGGCAATATTCTGTCTTTTCTTGGCTGTAAAATCTCATAATAGAAAAAAATGAAACATTAATAATACTACAACAAAGGGAAGCATATTTATGACTGGAGGAGAACACTGGCTAACCTCCTGGCAGGTAACATTTTACAGCTTGTGTTGACAAGTAAATCTTTATTTATGGCTAGGATCATAGAACACCAGGAAGCTGGTCAATAAAGGATCCTATAATAGCGTGAAAGAAAAATTCTTTATAAAGAACATTCTGCAAACTTAGTTTAACTGGATGATGCCTTGTTAATTTTTGTAATGGATGGTGACATTGGCAGGAATAAGATTTATTACATTAGTCAAATGAAAGGGCATGTGCTGAATGCACAAGTTTAACCGTTGGTACCTGCACAACAAACCTAATTAAATGGTGTGTCACCGAAGATGATTTAAATGAAAAGATAATGAAGCAAATCACATGAAAAGTGTTTAACAAAATTTATTCCGAAAGAATTGGAAAGGTTATTATAATTAGAGAAGTAGTCCCCCATATTAATAATCTTTTTAAAACTGTCTCATTAAAATCCCAAGCTTGAAAAAAAAAAGCTCTTGGAAACTCAGGTTTTGGTTTGGGGTGAAATTTCAGGATTTCTTTGTGCAAAGAAAAGAGCTAGAACAACTTTCCCCTACCAACCGAGGGAGTCTGAGTTCTGACTTTAAATCAAAACTTGAATCTACGGACTGTAGTCAAGGACAGCCACACACCCCTGCGCCTGCGGCACGTTGCCAGACCAGCGCAGACAGATTGGGTCGATATTTACTCACACTCCCGTATAATGTCTCATTTTGAAAAGGCTTTCAGACAAGGCCATGGTTTCTCTGATTCCTCCGCAGTCTCCCGCCTACCCTCCTTTTAGACTAGAAGTGTTTGTATTCCTAGCTGCGAGTTTTTGAAAGCAGTACGGTCATGTCACTACTAAACACCCAGTCAAGGATCTGTTGCACCGCTGGGAATACACCAAATCCCCCTGGAATTTCCCAGCATTGTGGTGAGCGTTCACACACATCATTTAGCACAAGATCTCTGCGAAATTCCTCCAAATGGCATGCTACCCACAGAGAAATACTTCGGGGGTGGTACCCTTGCCAGACCACCTCCCCACCCTCATTTTTAGTGCTGTTCTCTTTCTCCTCCTCTTTCTGGGGTCTTTCACCTGCAGGGGGAACAGCACAGTCTCTTTCTTGTGAAGCTTTCCGATAGAATTTAGAGCAACTATGTTGCAGATAGCAATGTAAAATAATTCGTGCCACTCATTAGAAAAGAAAACCGGTATTTTTATTGAGACACCTGCCAATACTCCATTCAGAGCAGTAACAAGTTGTGAAAGAAAAGGCCATTAACAAAAACAAGAAAAAAGAGAATAAAAGCAAAGAAGTTTCCTGTTTTTCATATTTCACCATGTTGTTTGCTCAGTGAAAGAAACATTTGGCAATGAAGCAACTCTCACCAGGCTCCGTGTTGCAGGTGCTTAATTGCCTGGGCCAATCACTTGTCTGTGAAATGACGAATGGCACTGGAGCTTCAGTCAGTTCCTCCAAATGCAGAATAAGATTTATTATTAGGCCCAAAGGTAGCTTCCTGCTTTCTGCAGGAAATTCTAAATGACCTTCTGATTAATATCCCATGATTGAAGGTTACCGTGTGACCCATTCCGTCATGCTGTGGGAGCAGAAGAGACTCGTTAGCTGTGTTAAACTCCAAGTGACAGATGTCATACTGAGCCTTGAATTTTGGAACTAGGGTCTGAAGTCACCCCTCCTGCTCTGTATTTGAGATATTTCCAGTTTCTTCCATCCTTGACTGACAAAGATCATCATACCTTTTGGACTGGAGCTCATTTCCAGATTTAACTACTTCCTCCTCTGCCCTCCCACACACATGTACATGTTTAGGCCACTTGTCCAAGTTCTTTCAGTTAGGTTTTTGTTTCTGGTTTTTACGTTGGGCCTGTCTCGACTGCGTTGATGTTTTCCGACACAGCTCCTTTCTTGCGGCTCCACAGTGACTGACAGTGGGTAGTACAGTCATACACTGCCTTTACAGTGTTAGGTGCAAGTTGTGTCGTGAGGTGAGAGCAAAGGAACTTCAGCGACGAAAACCTAAACATCATCAGTTAGATTAAGGTAGCAATTCACTAACAATTGCAGCATGTAGAGCAAGGACTTGCAATTAATCTTAACTTTTGGTGGATACTTTTCTGCAGTACATGCTTTTTAAAACAGATGATTTCTACCGTGTTTATCCTTTCAGTGCTCTCCTGGATGAAGTGAGACAGTACAGGAGTGTTTAATGAGATCACAGTCATGTGTGAAGCGCGACCTGTTGGCTGGCAGAAAGCAGATACTTAAGGACAAATCCCAGTAGGTGGCTTAGTTTTTAAAATAAGGTTTCATCTCCACAAAGATTCTAAGATTTATCAGCAAAAAAAATCAGGAGAGAAAAATTGCAGTGCAGCCATCTGAAATTTAATCAAGAAGTTAAACTTACTGGAACAACCATGAAAGCTTAAGCTATAACAAAGGTATAGCTTTATATGTATTTGGTGACGATTAACAGGGCACAGGAAAACCTATATTCTTAACAATTTTGTGTTGAACTTTTGTTGACATATCTAACTCACTACGTTAATATTTAGCCGATAATTAATCCATCAGAAATGCTATAATGTATGATTGTTTTCAAGCAGAGCTTCAAATTGAATGTTTAATACAATTTTTCAACTCATTTCATAATTGCAAATAATAAAGCAAAAAATGAAAAGGTTCTTTGCGGGCAGAGCATTTGAAGTCACTGTAGCTTTTAGTTCTGATCTTTCCAGAAATACTGCCAGTTTACATGAAAGCCTCTTTCTCTCTGATCAGGGATGAACACTGAAAATTTTAAAACTTGGCTCTACTCAGAGTGATTTTTTTCCCCTTTTAAAATGTTTCAGGTTTGGTTTTGGTTTTTTTTTTTAAAGGACTGTCTTCTCAGAGAGTTGCATCAGTTCCAAGTGCTGTCTTCTGCCAGGACATGCCAGAAGGCTGTTAATGAAATCTGCCTTAGGTTTTAGTTTCTTAAATCTCTCCTTTAACAGGTGATAGAGAGAGAATAGCAGGATCTGAGGCTCACGGCTGTAGAATGATCTAAAGCATTCACAATATCTTCTTGCTGTTTCTTCTCCATTTCACTTGCTTCACTGCTAGCTGGCTCTGTATCAGGAGATACACGTATAGTGTCCTGCTGTTTATCGAGGTGCCCAAATATTCCTGCGTCATAAATATTCATACAAAATTTTGAGCACAAAAAGCTACATGTCCACTGGCAGATGACAGCACCTGAAAAAAGTCAGGTCACTGTGCTACGGTTTTCCTGAGCCACTGAGGAAATTTTAGGGCAGTCTTTGGTGGACAGTGCTTAGTCCTTTTGACGTTGCGTTCCGCTTTCTTGGATTTGTGATCTTATCCTGAAATGCAGTCCGTCAGATGAAGTATGTTGCATCTTTTGTTCTGTAGTGTCAACACAGGTTTTATCTCAGGCAATATGCTTTCCATTAGGAAGTGCTTGGGGTACCCATTTTTGATACGGCTTTTGGAAAAGGAAATTGCATGCAAATCTGCTGAATTTTCACATGCTACCTGTGCCACCTCTGCTGCAGATAAATGTCCCTGGCGTAATGTGCTCTTTCTTATCAAAAGGAAACGTTGTTGTTTGTTTCCACTTTAAAAGTGATATCCTTTGATCAAATCTGCTGAATTTTCACATGCTACCTGTGCCACCTCTGCTGCAGATAAATGTCCCTGGCGTAATGTGCTCTTTCTTATCAAAAGGAAACGTTGTTGTTATATTCCTTTGATATCACTTTTAAATCTATGCTTAGAAACCAGTATTGGTACTAAAGAAATGTTGACGAGATCTTTTCCTAAGCCCATGAAGAGTTGGACAAAGTGTTAACGTAAAGGGAAACGAATGGGACTAACTCGGTAGGATGAATCTGTTGAAGAACACAACTTTGCAGTCTGTGGTTAAAGGGAAGATTAGCTGAATCCGAGAGGAGATGTGACTAACTTTGCAAGCAAAGTGACATGATTCCATCTGCCTGATTTGGGTGACTCCCAAGCTGAGGCAATCTTTCTCTTGGTTGTCTTTTACAAACAAAACATGGGCATTTTCAAGGACACAAGAGGCTGGAACAGTTTGTCCTTGCACAGGCTGTTTAAGAGCTGGCAAATCCTGCAGCCCAAATGCCCCAGACCACAGCCCGGGAGCCTTGGTTCTGGCCCTGGCTGTGGAGGCAAGAATGCCATCTGCTGAAGTACGGAGTCCAGTTTTCCTCCCTTTATGATCTCTTATCCACATGTGAGCAAGACTAACAGTCTTGGTAAGACTCAGAAAGGAAAGGTCAAAACAGAGTGTGTTTTGACACAGGAAACAGCCTGTGCAGCTCAGCCTGCAGAAAAATCTGCCTAATCGAGGGAGAAACGAACTAAGTGTTTTTAGTATTTCTCCATTAATTCTTTTCTCTTTGAGGCTCTTCATGTCGGAAAGCGTTACTTTGTTTTGTTTCATCTATGCCTAGGAGAGTAGGTTGGAACTTTGTTAGAGCACGTTCCAGTTTGTTCTTAATATATAGCAGACAAAGAGAAAATAACGCATCCGTGCAAAAAAATCACTTTATGCCAAGAGCGCATCCAGGAGCATCTGGGAAACTTTGAAAGCTTTATTACAGAGTGATGAGGTCTATTATGTGAAACCCAAAGAATACACAGTAAATTACCTTGTCAATCTTGCTTCCTCTCTCTCCCTCATCTCTGTTGCTTTTGCCTTCCTCGTACTTGAGCTGCCCCATCCAAGTTCACGGTTCTTCTGCAGAGGAAAAGGGCATACATCTGTCCTTTCCCCTGGCTGCTAAGATTAATACCGGTCTGTCAACATGTTGTCTACCTCTCCCGGCTGCTCCAGCCGTTCCAGCGAGAAAGGAGACTTGCCTTGAGGGTTTTTTCAAAGCTTTCAAAAGGC
>NW_010428044.1:400-1534 GCF_000710305.1 Buceros rhinoceros silvestris | reverse complement strand
CCATGGTTACAATTCCCACTGCGGCTAGCAAGTCTGCAAGTACAGGCCAGTCCCACAGAAACGGCAGTCTCTTCTCCCCGAGACAATTATTTATCTTGTAGCCAAAGCACTGCCTACAAAACCCCAAGTGCCTGTTGTTTTCTTCCTCTTTGTTACACTCCCGAGGAAGTAAAGAATCAGCATCACTGGTCACACAGATTAATTTGTAATTACATTTTTCATAACTTCTCTTTGCGTTGACGTTCACGTCACAGAAAAAGACTAATCTTATGACTTTTCTTCACTGTTTATTATGATAACATTGTTTTTGCCTGGCTCCACAGAAGCTTCATTGGAGGGTATTTATTATCAGAGGCATGGTTATCATTTATTCCGATGGAAATGCATTTCAGCTAAAACCAATTTGCTTACATCTTTTGATGCCGCTTAGATCACAAAATGTACAATGTGAACAAGAAGGTGCCTCTTTAATAATGACTAAGCATTATATAACCTGCCTTCGGCTAATGAAAAAAAAGCAGCAGTGCTCCTTTTCACCCTCAGTTAAATTTTAAGATTCTCTGGCTTTGCTGTCGTAGTCACAAAACGTATGTGGCTCTGCTGTGTTGCTGTTCCACAATCACCTTTTTTCCATGATTTATACGGTGAGCTGGTGTCCGGGTGGTTTGCCCGGTTATCTGTTCAGGCTGCAGGGATGGCTCATTTGCCCCTGGCTCTGGATTGGACTTCCTGGATCTTGCCAACTCTCTTGTACTTGGTTATTAATAGAGGCAAACCCTCTATTCATCCCTGGTTTTACATCATCGTAAGTACCAGCAGCCAGCTATTCCCTTCAGTATTTAATGGACTGTTTATTGATGCCCCCATAAAAAATAATTTTTGAGAGTTTATGGGAGCTCGGAGCCATTCCTGATATGACACAGAGATCACAGGCGATGAGGCAGTATTTCTCCCCGTTTCTTGCTGCAGACGTTTCTCGTGGTAAGCACCTCTCGTAGGTCCGGCGGCCATCAAGCCCACAAACCGCGATGCCCAAAAACGCCTTTCCTGGAGCAGGAGCTCACATACAGGCAACCCTCCCAAACCTGCCCCGCAGCGACAGCGCTGTAAGAGACACAAGCGTCGGTGTCTCTG
>NW_010428044.1:0-204 GCF_000710305.1 Buceros rhinoceros silvestris | reverse complement strand
CCAGCCGTGCTGTACCTGCCGGCCCTTCTCGGGGCTTCGAAACGCGGCGGGACGGTATGAAATGGGTTCGTACCACGGAGACTGAGCGCTCGGGGAGAGACGCCCTGGGCCTCCCCCAGCGAACCGCTCGGCTGCCAGAGCCGGGGGACGGGGGAAGGACTGTCCCGGCGCCCCCGCCTGCCGGGCAGGGCTCTCCCCAGGCGG
>NW_010428043.1:0-2202 GCF_000710305.1 Buceros rhinoceros silvestris | reverse complement strand
CGAGGCTCCGGTGAGCGCTGGCGGCCGGGACATCCCCGGCGCCGCAGCCTCCCGCGGCCCCCGACGCCCTCCGTCCCTGCCTGTTTATGTTTTAAGTCCACCCGATCTTATATGTAACAGCAATATATATGTTAATTGAAAACTTCTGAATTTAAAAAGGTTGTGACAAGTTATAATTTGTCTTGTCAATGTCTGGAATCCTTGTTTTGCTCTTTAGTTGTGTCTGCCGTTCGTGCCTGTCAGATAACAGCTTGCCTAACACGCTGCCTTCCTCTCTTATGGCACGGAAATGACAAATGTGCTGTTTTATCCATACAATTTATTTCATTATTGTTGCCAGCACGAAGCATCACAATCAATCATAAGGAAGTCCAGTTGGCAGGTGTCAATCTTGGTATGTTTTTGTACGTCTCAGTCTATATTTAATCCAATTACAAGGGTCATGGAGTAAGTGCAAATCCCCTTGTTACAACTCACATCTTATTCAAGATTTTAAGTAAAAAGTCAACTTGATCACATGGGCGCTTTGGGGGACCTCCGATATCTTTTGATATGTCGTGTCCCCCTCCCAAATTATGCAGAGATAGCGTTTTATTAAAGAGTTATCGCGGGTCGTTCGGGGTTTGGGGAATTTTTTTTTCCCTGAGTGTTTGTGTGCAAATGAAGTATCTTGTTATTTTGCTAAAGAAGAGGGAGGCTTTAATGATGGGAGATCTTTCCGCTCATTGCCCTTTCAAATACAATTGTAGATCGAACTCAGCCTTGTCACGTTGAGGAAAAGTGAATTTCTAACATCCAGGACGTGCCTGTCGACTTTCAGCGAATTGCATCCAATCACCCCCAGGGAATTCAGCTAATGTCTCAGTCTAAACCGGGATGAGGGGAGAAAAACAAATCAAACATTGTCCGGAGTCACGCTTATTATGAAAATGTTTTAAAGAATAGAGAAGAGAAATAATTTAAGACAACCCAGAATAAAGTTTTAGACAAATTAATAGCATTAGGAGTCCTCGGGAAAAAAATATTACAGAAAGCCCAGCTACAAAGTTAAGGTATAAAGAAATAATTTATAGCTGTACGTTTCTCTTTTAAGCAAGAAGTATTTTTTTATCTCGATGATTTTTTTTTATGAGAAAACATAGTTACGGCATTGAAAATAATAGTCTTATTATACAGTCGGCTACAGTGGGTTTCTTCACGAGGGGAAACCTAATCTTTCTGCTAAATTTCTGTCTTTAGGACGCTTCAGTTCACGGAAGTTTCTTGCAGCATCTTAAATTAAATCCCCCCAAACACACACTCCCGCACACTAATCCGACTTGTTACAACAAGTTTCCAGCTCGGCAGGGTTCACAAACAGGGGTGCCCCGTGTCAGCCGGCTCAGCCCGCTCTTGGCGAATGCTCGGGAGGAGGCGAGGTGCAACCGTTTACCAGGTTGCAGGAGAGCCTCGCAGGCTGCCATCCACACAACTGGCGGAAAGCTCTCAGCCTTTTACATGGCAACGCACGAAAAGCCATTTCAATAATAACTCAGGTATTTTTTATTCGAAGAGATGGAGCTATTCAGTTTCTATCAAACTGCGAGAGGGCTGAACCGACAGGACCAGAGGATAAAAAAATCCAACACAAAACATGAGCAAAATTAAATTTCTGCACCAGGGTTTAAACGCAATCCTGGGGGCAGAAGAGAAATGTTAGACAAGCAAAGAAACGTGTGGGGGAAATAAAAAGAAAGTATTTGAAAACACATACCTTGGACAAGGGCAAAATATCCCAGCTAACATGTTAGTCGAGT
Source organism: Buceros rhinoceros silvestris (assembly GCF_000710305.1). Taxonomy (NCBI): domain Eukaryota; kingdom Metazoa; phylum Chordata; class Aves; order Bucerotiformes; family Bucerotidae; genus Buceros; species Buceros rhinoceros. The sequence goes on along the minus strand of NW_010428043.1, from coordinate 406 downwards.
GCCTCTTCCCTCGAAAGCTAAAACCACGTTTCTATCGCAATATTTGCTCCTGTTCTAGGGAGTTTCCTTTGGTTTTTACCGTTTATTGTAGCTAGCCTTGGACCCTGCAGCCTGTGCAATGCCACAGTAAACAAATTGTTCTGATGTGCTTATTATTATTGCTCAAGTTCTGCTTGGATAGAGAATTAAAGCTCATTATTACAGTGTGTGTTGAGAATTGCTCAATCTATGTGAACACGGGGGTTTGGGGCATCCTCGAGAAGAAAAAAAAAACCACTACAACTTTCTATCGTGGTGTAAATCAAATATGTATAATGTTTATAAATTTGTAACACGTTCCCGCGCCCCTGCTCCTATCCCCTGCCCGGTGCGTATCGCCCGCACCGAGCCCGGCTTCCCTTCGCAC
>NW_010428042.1:0-240 GCF_000710305.1 Buceros rhinoceros silvestris | reverse complement strand
AGGACAAAAGCCACGAGGTGTTTGTGTTCCCTCCAAGGGAGCCCCCACCCTCCTGGCTCCAATTTCCCTTTTTTTTTGTTTTTTAGATGAAAAGCATCCAGCCCCCACAGCAACTGCAGCCTCCAGCGGGGTCACGCCGCACCCGGGACCCGTCCTCCTTGTTACTGATCACCTAACGGGGGGTTCCTGCCACCCCACGGATAAACACGGTGGTTTTAAAGACAATTAAACCCTCAAAAA
>NW_010428041.1:1518-5083 GCF_000710305.1 Buceros rhinoceros silvestris | reverse complement strand
GATCACCGGCATCCTAGAGGTCGCGGGGCCGTGGGGCAGCTCGTCTGGCAGCGGCGGCGCACAGCTCCCAGGTGGCCCGCGGCACAGCTTCACCTTCGCACTCCAGGATGCAGATCTGTGTGGAAGACACGAGGATGGGTGTCAGGTGGGTTTGGGTCACCTCGAGACCAAGGGACACCAAGCAGTGCCGGGTGGTGTCCCTCAAGTGCCAGGTGCTTGGGCATCTCCCCGACTTCCAGCCCATCCAGCCATGCAATGCGTTGGAAGACACCCATGGAAAGGTGCCGGCAGCTCATCAGCCCTCGTCTGGCCTCACTGGTGAGTCATCCCCTCCCAAAACCCATTCGTGGACTCCCAGAGTTGGTGGTGGAGATGCTGGGGAACCATGACAGCTGCTCAGCATCCCTCACCCGACCCTCTCTAGACAGGTTCTGCTCCGCACTGGACGTGCTCCACACTTCCTCATTGACGTCCATGCTCCTGTCCCACCACTCCATGCTCTGTGCTGCTGGATCCTTCAGCCAGGCATGAGCCCAAACAATCACAGAGCCACGGGATGGGAGAGGTGGGAAGAGACCTCTGGGATGTGCCTTTGGCTTGTCCTGATGACCAGGGTTATTCCTCCCCAGGGGCAGAACTTTGCTCTTTGCCTTGTTGAAGTCCATGAGGTTTCTACCAGTCATTTCTGTGGCCTGGCAAGGTTCCTCTGGATGGCAGCGTGACCCTGTGGTCTGCTATCCACACCTCCCAACTCTGCGTCATCTGCCAGTTGCTGAGGGTGTGTTTGCCACATGATCCCTGTCATTAACCATGATGCCCAGGTCCTCCGGCTTTCCGTCCACCTCACTTGCCCGTTTATCTAGCCTGTGTTTCAGCATCCTGTCGATGAGGATGTCCTGGGAGACAATGTCAAAGCCTGATGAAAGTCAAGACAAGCTAGTTGTCTCACTGCAGAAAGCTGTCAGGTTGGTCAAGCATGATTTCCCTTTCATAAATCCATGCTGGCTACTCCCAATGACCTTCTTGTCCTTCATATATTTGGAAACACTTTGCAGGATGATGTGCTACACCACCTCCCCAAGGACTGAGGTGAGGCTGACCAGCCCATAGCCTCCCAGATCCTCCTCCATGCCTTTCTCAAAGACAGGTGTGACATCTGCCTCCTTGCAGCCCCCAGGAACCCGCCCCCATCACCATGTCCCTTCAAAGGCCATCAAGAGCAGCCTCATCAAGAGATGCCATCAGGCTTCTTCAGCACCCATGAGTGCATCCCACCACGTTTGTGTCTCATCCAAGAGGCCTTGTCCACCAAGGCAGGACGCAGACTTGGCACTGCTGTGGGGTGATAGCCCCAGGTGAGCTGGTACCACCAAAACCAGCACCCAGGGGAAACCATCCAGGAGAATACCACTGAAGAACCAAACTAAATAAATGCCCAAAGAAACCAGGGCTGGAGGCCTCGGAAGGGAAGGGTTGTCTTCCCTCGCCTTGGGGAGTCTCTATCCCAATGTTCATGGTGGCCTCTTCAATGCTCAACACCAACTGAGGGACCCCATTGAAGCACATTGGCATGTCTCACTGCTACAGGTCTTGCAAAGCTCCCCTCCACCATGGGTTCATCAGCTTCGCCAGGTGAGAGGTGCTACAAGTCCCAGTGTGGTGTCTCAGGGCTGCAGCTCAAGCATGTGGCTCTGCAGCAATTGGCTATTTCCATACCCAAGGGCCACCAGGCTCATCAGACCAAAAGACAAAAGAAACAGTTGTCCCAAAGGGAGGTGGTGATGAGAGTCTTGTAGGCTGGGACACCAGTGAGACACCAAGGGCACTGAGCCAAGGTCCTGTCCTGGGATCTCCAAGGCTTTGGCTACAGCTGGTGGGCAATGCCCTGGCAGTGGCCTGTGTTGGAGACAAAAGGTGATGGATCACATGCAGGTAAGAGCTGCTGAGCAGTAACTAATAGACTTCATGAAGACCATCAGAGGTCCTATCGGCCATCCGCAAAGCAGCCTCATGAACATCCCAGGGTCCTTGGCCATCGTGCTGTGGTCTTAATTCACGTGGAAGTGGCTTCTGCTTGCAGTGTGTCAGGAGTCCTCAGCAAACACCAGCCGATGATCCTCCACATCCAGCGCCAACACTACCTGGGAAGGCTCCTTCCAATCTTTGTTCAGCATTAACAGTGCCACTGTGGGTTTGCACCATCCCTAGATGACTCTGAGGACCAGGATGTGGCTAATTCATCCACACCTTGAAGACCAGCTCCATCAGCTGGACCCTATCCTGCCCTGCCAGCTGTGATGGTGGTGCAGGCATGCCTGTAACTTCAGGGGGTCTCCTGTTTCTACCGCTGAAGGATGGATCAGCCATGTCGGTGACAGGACTTCCTTGGCCGTTGCTTTGGAGATGGAGGAGGGTTGTACCAAATCCCACCACAATGCCTCTCCCAGCTGAAACCGAGCCTCAGAAGGCCCCAGGTCCCTCTACTCCTGGTTCGAACCACTCTTGCTTTGAGATGCAACCTTGCACCTCAAGGGGCCCCATAAGCCACCAACCATCCCGTGTCCTCTCCATCTCGCTGGCGGGGGAAGACAGAGCAAAACACAGCTCCAGAAGCAGGACTGGGCAGGGAGGGTGGGGTGGCTGCAGAGTCGCCGGTGCCTTCAGACTGCAAAACATTTTGGGGCAAAACCAGGGCGGTCGCACCCCAAAACGTGGTGGCAGCGACGTGTGATTGCAGAAGGCTTTGCCAGTAAGGGAATGGCTCCAGCATCTCCACAGAAGTCTCTGGTCCCCCCTGGTTTTGGGAGGACATTTCCCAGCCCTGGGGGATTCCCGAGCTGCCGGCTCCTTTTGGGTGGATGTCTCGGCCCACCGTGATTTATCATCGTCAATAAACAAGCGAGTGGGCTGGAGTGGGGGGAGTGGTGATGGATGATCCCCCAGGAGCAGAGCGGGAACGAGAGGGAGAAAAATGCTACTGGCCAGAGCATGGCCACGGCTCAGCGGAGGGGAAAGAAAGGATTAATGGCTGGGAAAAAAAAACCCCAACCCCCTATTTAACGGCTCTTTCCTTCCAGTGTTGGAGGCAAATCAAGAGGGCGAGAGGGGCTGCAGGGTGCCCGGTGCCCAATCCCTGCGGCTTGCTGGCCATCTGCCAAGTTGCTCCCATCCTGATGGGGCTCAGAGGGGGATTTTGGTGGCTCCTTGGCGGATGGGTTGGGAACTGGGATTGGCGTAGATGGGGACGGTGGTGTCGCAAGCCATGGGGGCATGAAAGTTGGGGGTGCTTGGGGTCTTGGGACCCACCTCAGGCCATTGCAGCCTTGTCCCCATCAGTCCCAGCACCTGATTTGGCTTCTGCATCCCCCCTCGGGACTATCTTGCCCGATGGCGTGCCTGGGGGGATGCCCAGGGAGGAGGGACAGTGATGGCAGGTTGCACCTTCTCCTTGAGGTTTAGCAGCCAAAGTCCCCCCCAGACCCCAAACTCCAACCTTGGTGCAGGGAAGAGGGTGCCCACCCAGTGCCGGGGGATGCAGCTGCCCCAGCACCCATGGGTGCTACCC